>NW_025421235.1:5000-65921 GCF_020382885.2 Scatophagus argus
TCTCTACCACCTTCCTAGCCCAAGTTATTCCAGTAAAAGGAAGATGGCAAAATTTGCCATCCTGCTTTTATCCCCTTAGTCTAACCCTAACCCTAACCCTAACCCTAACCCTAACCCTAACCTAACCCTAACCCTAACCCTACCCTAACCCTAACCCTAACCCCTAACCCTAACCCTAACCCTAACCCTAACCCTATTTATTTATTTATTTTTTTTTTTTTTTTTTTTTTTTTTTTTTTTTTTTTTTTTTTTTTTTTTTTTTTTTTTTTTTTTTTTTTTCCCGCAACATTATCCCTCATCCTAAGTTAAATCCCAGATTCCTAACCTTAACCCTAGGACCCCTAACCCCAATCCCTGTCCCTAACCCCAACCCTTGGTTTTCCACCCCATCCCAATTTGTGATCCCTAATCCCAACCCCAGACCTTACTTCTGACCCCCAACCCCAACCCATGCCCCTTAACCCTAACCCCTGTCCCTAACCCCAACCCTTGGTTTTCCACCCCATCCCAATTTGTGATCCCTAATCCCGACCCCAGACCTTACCTCTGACCCCTAACCCCAACCCATGCCCCTTAACCCTAACCCTAACCTTAATTCCCAAATCTTTCCTTAGTTTATGTTCCCCAACCCCAACCCTACCTTAATTTCTGACACTTACCCTAATTTGTGACCCTTAACCCCAACCCTACATCCCTAACTCTTTTCCTTACCCCAAACCCCCTTGTCTTTTTCTTTTCACCCCCCCCCCCCTTTTTTTTTTTTCTCCCCATGCTACCCATTTACAAAAGTCGCAGGCCCCCAGTGGGATTCGAACCCAGGTCCCCTGGGTGGCAATCCTGCGGCTGTTCCACACTGCCACCTATTTTGTTAACTGACCCTGCTTAATACTTGTATTTGTCATCTTAGTGGTTTAATTTTTGTTTTTTTTCCTGTGCAATCCACTGGCAAAAGCCAGGGGCCCCCAGCGGGATTCGAGTCCCGGTCCCCTGGGTGGCAGCCCTGGGGCTGTTCCACATTGCCACCCATTTTGTTGACCAATTCTGCTTAATACTTGTATTTGTTATTTCAGTGAGGTGTTTTCTGCTTTTTCCTGTACAGGCCATCTCTCTAAAAAGTTGGTGGCCCCCGGTGGGATTCGAACCCCGGTCCCCTGGGTGGCAGTCCAGTGACTGTTCCACACAGCCACCCACCTTGTTGGCTAGCCATGTCTAATACTTGTATTTATCATTTGGTGGTGTGCTTTTTGTTTTGTTTTTTTTCCTTTGCAACCCATCTTTTAAAAAAAAGTTGGTGGCCCCCAGCGAGATTCGAACCCGGACCTTCTGGGTGACGGCCCTGCGGCTGTTCCACACAGCCACCTTATTTGCTGGCCAGCCTTGCTCAATACTTGCACTTATGTTTTTTTTTTTTTTTTTTTTTTTTTTTTTTTTTTTTTTTTTTTTTTTTTTTTTTTTTTTTTTTTTTATATAAAATTGGTTGCTCCTGGCGGGATTCGAACCCGGGTCCCCTGTGTTGTGGGTGGTGTCCCCTTCCCCATGCCTATTCTGGCAGATGAATACTCCGCTCCCAGATTCCATGAGGTTTTACTAACTTGGGCTCTAGGATCCATTTTAACAGTCATTTGTTAGGTTATTCTTCCCTGGTCTTTTTTGATTTTATCATTTTATGATTTTAAAGTCTTGTCGGTAGGCCAGTGCTTTTTAGGTCCACATCTGACTTCATGAACCCCATCCCTAACCCAACCCTAACCTAGCCAGTGCCATCGACAGACTTCTTTTTATTTCTTTTATCTTTATCTCTATTTTATCTGAATCAAACATTTATTCATTGGCTTTGTTACAATCCTCCTGAAAATGTACATGGTATAGGAATAGCTATAGAAAATGGATGGTGGGGAGGCAGGGTTTTGAACCCTGTTCTCCCGCACTGGAGTCTTTGACACTGCTCGGTGCGCCACTATATCAGCAGGAATGCTGTCCTTACATGACTAGAACCAATGGTTGGTTTTAACACATTTTCTCTTCCTACTTCTTTGACCCTCCCCCAGGGAGACCCAATCAGAGTGGGCCACACACTTTCCCTCCAAAATTTTGAATTTTCCCTCCAGTTTTTGGAATTTACTAACCAATCCTGAAACTCTGGTGTGGTGATTGGCTGGGACTGGCCCCCCCGGGGGTGGACCCAACCCCTCCCACCCCCGAACATCTACATAGGCACCCTGGCTGCCCATTCATTCTCCTTACCTCTGATGAAGCAATACTGTTTGCGAAACGTCAGGAGATTTTTAGCTTTTCTTGCACTTTCTTTGTTCCTTTTTTAACCAAAAGTACACCCCTGGAAGCCATTTTACTGACTTTTATGGGGGTTTTTTACTAAATTTTAACATTTAAATAAAGTTGAGTTTTTAATCGACGGAAGAGGTCGCTGCCGACTGATCCTCTCTACCAGCAACTATCCTGCCTCAATTTCACCAGCCGAGAAGCGAGTCTCCTCTTCATCCACAGGCGTCTTAAGACACAACCATCGTGTGGATCCAACCTACGACAAGACTGCCGCACTACAACACGGATGGAAGACTGAGACCCAGAATCTAAAACTGTTTCAAGGTAAGCACCCTTCCGTTTGATTAACCTAAAACTCGCTTTTTTTGTAAGGAACTTGATTGTACAGATCAGCTAATTAAATGAATGGTCAGCCAGCTCATAGAACACACACACATAAATATACACCTATACCACTAATGTCTCTTGTTACGCATGCTATATCCAGGCCCAATAATGACCAGACTACACAAGTCCGAACCCCTCGTGCCCGGCCCCCACTTACTCATCAGCGACCTGTTGTTTTGTCTGAACCCCCTCCTTTAGAAACGCGACGTCTCAGCAAGCAATATTTCAAATTGATCCAGGCCATCCACCATAAACATATAATAGATCGTTCCATTACCACAAACCAATTCCCCCCTGGTATGTTACGACAAGTAAATAGGCTTACAGAATTCATCAAACCGGCTGCTCCCTCACCTGATACACGAACAAAGGTTGCTAACAATACAACTTCCTGGATGCAAAATAATATGATCATTCTACAAGAACACTACTCTAGTATAATCACATCGTTTGGTTCACCCTCTAAAGACCCACTAGCCCTTCAAATAGCCATTGGTTGGGCTAGGAAACGCTACAATCATAAACTCACAATAGAAACTATTCATGCTGTGGAAGACACGCTAGGTTTTTCCCTTCATGATGTGACTGCTACCACCAGCTTACCTCCGCCCCCTAGGCCTCGCCAACCTGCTCCTAACACAGTTGCACGCCCCCCTCCCCTTCCTTCCATCCCAGAAGCAAGGGAGGAAAATGACTTTCCTCCCCTACCCAAGTCTGAAGCCCCTCACAAGTTATCACTCTATTTGGGGCCCCGCAGTTCCTTAGTAGAGGAAATAGCCCGTCATAACCTTCCATCTTCTGATAATCATCAGAATGTCTCTATATGTACTGAGGCTAGCCTACCTTCCACAAGCCAGGCCTTACAAAGGCCTTTTCCTGTGGCCACTCCCACCCAGTCTCCCACACCACGAGAAAGGGATCCTGTGATTACACCTGAATCTGCTCTCAACCCAAATCTCTCTCCGCCTGTTGAATGTAAATTGTCTGACATTCACTCAACGGTGCCACCTGTTGGTTTAACACAGGGAAGTAGCCCCAAGAGTGCATGTCACCCATCTGGACCCACTGCCTCAATTGGGTCCACAGCTGGTAATCTCGTAGCCTCGGACAAATCAGTCCCTTCTTATCCACAGTATGTACAGACTACCATTGATAAGAATCTTTATCATGCTGCTACTGCTGTATCACGTACGGCCTATCCACAACATGGGATATTGGCCTCTCCCCCACCCCCTGTGGCGTCCACCCCTCTGCCCCAAAGACCATCTAAGTCCAGAACCTTTAAATATACCATAGAAATTCAGAAAACACAACCTTCTTTACCAGTTTTAGAACTCTCACCCGTACTTCCCATCACCTCTAGTACACATGCCCATTACCCATCATTTTCTTTGATTTGTCCACAGCAATCAATTGAAGCTAACGCACCTCCATCTACAGCCATAGGCTCTGATGGCACCAAAATAAAAAACTCTGCTGCTGTACGGGAGGTTGGGGTTCAGGTCCATGTCCAACCCCAGGTAAATCCACCGGTTACTCCTGAGCTTGAGTCTGTTTCCCTCACCACCACTTACAATAAATCGAATGTTGCTGTTATCACTGAGGACTGCATTCAATCTGTGCTTTCCCCAACAGATCCTACTGGTGGGGTGGCTGGGACAGTAGAGCATTCGACTTCTCTTGATCCGATCACCTCTGAAAAAGAAAAAAATATCCCCAACATACCACCAAAGGAGGGCACTCCTAACATGATGAGTGGGACTCCAAAGGCCAACATGGCCACTCAGAGAGACCAGTCTGAGCCCTCCTTCCAAAACATTAATGAAGCCACTCAGCTCGAATCTCCTGGCCCCCCACCTGGGATCCCTACCACCCCATCGGCCACCCCCACTTCAACTCTTGCTTCAGATCCTCCTCATACCATATTTCAGACGCCCCTTTCATCCACCCGTTTCAAACCGTCTTATCATATAGCTCGCCCTCACCGTAAATTGACAGATTGGCAATTCAAACCTCGAAAACCCGTTCTTGTTTTAGGAGATTCCAATATCAATAGAATACCCCCTCATTACCATCCACAAATCCAATTAGACAGTTACCCGGGTGCCACTTTTTACCATTTTCATAAAATCTGTGAAAAAACAACAGTTAGCCCGCTCACCAAGATTCTTGTACTTTCAATAGGCATCAACAATAGAGATCAGGACCCCAAACAAACCTCCATTAAACAGCTTAAAGCCCTGTACAAACAGGCCCGCATTACTTTCCCGAATGCGGAGATTTATTTTCCTATCATGAACTTCTCTTCACAACTTACTGAAATACAACGGTCCAATCTCACACTCATCAACAACACCATTGCGACTCACTTTCCCTTCTTAGCTGAAATTCCGCATGATAAATTCCTCACTGAACAGGACAATATCCATTGGACTGCCACTACAGCCCAAAAAATTTTCCGATACTGGTGCAAACAATTAAATTTAACATTGAAATAGACCCTAATCGGGCTACTTATAATCCAGCTGATTCAACCTCTGATATTCCACCCCCACCAGTAACTCCCACTCCTACCACAGTAGCAGATCGCACCCGATTACAGTTAGATATGGACTCGAATATCCTAAACTTATCCTCCTTACTTACACTCTCCCCTGCGCAAGCCCAACTCTTAGAAAGAGGACTCTCTTTCATCCCCCGCCCTACAAAATATGACTGGGAGGAACTTCGAAGGGACATCCACAATTACCACAGACGCCTTAAAATCATTGATCATTTTCATACCCGGCCTAATCACCAGTACACACCTTTTACTTATTCATCTAACTGGGAACCTACCTTCTCACAAGCTAACCAACACATCCAGACATTGATTAAAACGGACAATCGTACCCTGCGTACATACCAACCCCCGTCGGATATTTCAGACAACCTGACGGGGGCTGAACGCAGGGCCCTCAAACAACTTTCCCGGAATCCTAATATTATCATAAAACCGGCTGATAAAGGCTCAAAAGTGGTAATTCTCGACAGACAACAATACTTACTAGAAGCGAATCGCCAACTTTCAAACACCAATTACTATAAACCTATTGCTAGTACACTTCAACACAACACTCAGACACAAATTCATAATATTATTTCTTCCTTACATATCAAGAAGTACATCACTACAAAACAGAAACATTTTCTAATGGGCCCCAATGTTCCCCGACCAAGACTTTTCTATCTTCTCCCCAAAATTCATAAGGATCCCGCAACTTGGACTATTCCCTTCGAGGTTCCTCCCGGTCGCCCCATAGTCTCCGATTTTAACAGTGTAACTTACAATGTCTCTCAGTACATCGACCACTTTCTCAATCCCCTATCCACCAAGCACCCCAGCTATATTAAAGATACCTACCATTTTCTGGACAGGATTCGGCCCATGACTGTTCCTATGCATTCTTACCTTTTCACCATAGATATAGATAGTTTGTATACTAATATCAATACAGACTTAGGTATACAAACTATACAATCCATTTTCAAAAAATATCCAGACAACAATAGACCAGATCAGGAACTTTTAAAATTACTTACCCTCTGCTTACAAAATAATGATTTCATGTTTAACAATAACCATTATCTGCAGATGCATGGAACAGCCATGGGCCAAAGGTTTGCACCGTCCTACGCCAATATTTATATGAGCGAGTGGGAGCGAGAAGCATTGGCCAAGTGCCCACTTCAACCCTCTCTTTTCCTTCGTTTTTTAGATGACATTATAGGTATTTGGCCACATAGTTTAACAGAATTCAATAAATTTACTCAAATTCTTAATAATCACCACCCCTCCATAAAAATTAAATCAACTATACATCCAGATCAGATTAACTTTCTGGATACCACGGTTTTTTTTCAGGCCATAGATTCAATCTCCAAACGCCCATTAACCAAGGTTTTCTTTAAAGCTACCGATACACATGCCCTCCTTCATAAGCTTAGTTATCATCCAAAACACACATTCAGGGGGATTATCAAATCCCAAATTATTCGATTTTACCGTATTTCTTCTTTACAGTCCGATCTCCACCACTCTATCCGTATTCTGTTTAATTCACTTCGTAAAAGACATTATTCAAAAAGGTTCTTGAGACAAATCAAGAATAGCACTTTGGCTGCTCTCGCTCCCACTCGCTCTCTCCCTGAAATCCCCTCCCCGAATTTGATCTTGCATCCCACTCTCAGTCCCCCATATCCCCCCAACGGTACTAAGGTTTGCACCCCCATTCCGTCTACTCCCAGTTCCTTATCCAATTTAGAGTCAGCACCCCATTCCTGCCCTTCTGCCTTTCCTCACCCAGTCGGCGATATGTGTCCCACTTCCCCATTTCGCCCTACTGTGACACCCATTCCTCAGGGTGAAAGAGGTCTATTGACTTGCACCAGTATCGGTAAGTACAACACTGTTGGCAGTAATCTCCCACACACACCTACAGGACATGTCCTTCCCTTCATTTCCACCTTCTCACATCGTATAACAGGTCTACATAAACAAATAAAGAATAATTTTTCTCGTGTTCAATTGCGTCACCCCCCCCTCCAGAACCACAAACTCATCTCAGCTTACCGAAGGAACCCCAACCTCCAAAGTATACTAGTTAAGTCTAAGTTCACTTCTCATAGCAATAACTCCAAAACCCCGGAACACAACCACTATCATCATAGAAAATTGATCACCAACCCCTACAGTAAATTGTCATTTCCACCCCATGGTTCCTTGTCCTTGCATCATAGTAATATAGTATACATCATCACTTGCACTATCTGCCACAAACATTACATTGGTGAGACTCAGCATACACTTTTGACCCGCTTTAAACAACACCTCCGGAATATTAGGCTCAATTCACTCCCTACCCATTTAGTGACACATTTTCAGCAGCATTCTCCAGACTCACTCATCATCACAGGCCTAGAAGCCAACATCCATTGGACGATTGGGCAAAGAAAGAGAGCGGAGAGAATTTGGATTGAGAGGCTGGGAACCATTACTCCCAAAGGTCTGAATGACATCCCTTAACACATTTTAATCTTTAGACAACACTAAAAACCAGGAGCAAACCAAAAAATTCTTTTTTTTTTTTTTTTTTTTTTTTTTTTTTTTTTTTTTTTTTTTTTTAACATATAGGGAGGTAAATACGAATTATTCTAACACTTATATATTTTTAATTTATTATGTATTGATTATTGTCTTTATTATGTACTTCCCTCTGGTGGAATTTTATGAACTCAAATTTTGATTGATTTTATTCTGCATGCTTTGGATTATCTTGGTTATGAATTTTGGTGTTTTTATACTTTCTTCAAGAATTATGATTGATTACTTGTGCATGCCTTATATTATATAAAGTTCCACCAGCATCAATTATTTACTTATTTATTTATACATTTTCATATATACATATTATACATAGATATATATAATTTATTTATTTACTTATTTATTCATGTATTTATTTTTTTTTTTTTTTTTTTATTTTTTTTTTTTTTTTTTTTTTTTTTTTTTTTTTTTTTTTTTTTTTTTTTTTTTTTTTTTTTTTTTTTTTTTTTTCCCGCAACATTATCCCTCATCCTAAGTTAAATCCCAGATTCCTAACCTTAACCCTAGGACCCCTAACCCCAATCCCTGTCCCTAACCCCAACCCTTGGTTTTCCACCCCATCCCAATTTGTGATCCCTAATCCCAACCCCAGACCTTACTTCTGACCCCCAACCCCAACCCATGCCCCTTAACCCTAACCCCTGTCCCTAACCCCAACCCTTGGTTTTCCACCCCATCCCAATTTGTGATCCCTAATCCCGACCCCAGACCTTACCTCTGACCCCAAACCCCAACCCATGCCCCTTAACCCTAACCCTAACCTTAATTCCCAAATCTTTCCTTAGTTTATGTTCCCCAACCCCAACCCTACCTTAATTTCTGACACTTACCCTAATTTGTGACCCTTAACCCCAACCCTACATCCCTAACTCTTTTCCTTACCCCAAACCCCCTTGTCTTTTTCTTTTCACCCCCCCCCCCCTTTTTTTTTTTTTTTTTCTCCCCATGCTACCCATTTACAAAAGTCGCAGGCCCCCAGTGGGATTCGAACCCAGGTCCCCTGGGTGGCAATCCTGCGGCTGTTCCACACTGCCACCTATTTTGTTAACTGACCCTGCTTAATACTTGTATTTGTCATCTTAGTGGTTTAATTTTTGTTTTTTTTCCTGTGCAATCCACTGGCAAAAGCCAGGGGCCCCCAGCGGGATTCGAGTCCCGGTCCCCTGGGTGGCAGCCCTGGGGCTGTTCCACATTGCCACCCATTTTGTTGACCAATTCTGCTTAATACTTGTATTTGTTATTTCAGTGAGGTGTTTTCTGCTTTTTCCTGTACAGGCCATCTCTCTAAAAAGTTGGTGGCCCCCGGTGGGATTCGAACCCCGGTCCCCTGGGTGGCAGTCCAGTGACTGTTCCACACAGCCACCCACCTTGTTGGCTAGCCATGTCTAATACTTGTATTTATCATTTGGTGGTGTGCTTTTTGTTTTGTTTTTTTTCCTTTGCAACCCATCTTTTAAAAAAAAGTTGGTGGCCCCCAGCGAGATTCGAACCCGGACCTTCTGGGTGACGGCCCTGCGGCTGTTCCACACAGCCACCTTATTTGCTGGCCAGCCTTGCTCAATACTTGCTCTTATGTTTTTTTTTTTTTTTTTTTTTTTTTTTTTTTTTTTTTTTTTTTTTTTTTTTTTTTTTTTTTTTTTTTTTTTTTTTTTTTATATAAAATTGGTTGCTCCTGGCGGGATTCGAACCCGGGTCCCCTGTGTTGTGGGTGGTGTCCCCTTCCCCATGCCTATTCTGGCAGATGAATACTCCGCTCCCAGATTCCATGAGGTTTTACTAACTTGGGCTCTAGGATCCATTTTAACAGTCATTTGTTAGGTTATTCTTCCCTGGTCTTTTTTGATTTTATCATTTTATGATTTTAAAGTCTTGTCGGTAGGCCAGTGCTTTTTAGGTCCACATCTGACTTCATGAACCCCATCCCTAACCCAACCCTAACCCTACCCTGAGCATCCTCTAAGCACAAAGTGCAAAACAGCATGCTAACCCTAACCCTAACACACACACAGACACACTCACACACAGACTCACACACACACAAAGACGCACACTCACAAAGAGACACACACACACACACACACAGAGAGACGCACACTCACACACACACACAGACACACACTCACACACACACACACAGACGCACACTCACACAGAGACATATACTCACACACACACACACAGACGCACAGACACACACACAGACACACACACACACACACAGAGACGCACACTCACACAGAGACATATACTCACACACACACACACACACACACAGACGCACAGACAACACTCTCATACACACACACCACACACATACGCAGACACACCACACACACACTCACACACACACTCAGCCATAGAAACAACCACGATTTGGAATTTGCCGTATCTCCGGAACCGTATGTCGTACAAACTCGGGGGTGGTACCGTTGGAAAGGGCGTGGCCACATTTGGGGGGGTAGGACTTGGTTTCATCTCTCTACCACCTTCCTAGCCCAAGTTATTCCAGTAAAAGTAAGATGGCAAAATTTGCCATCCTGCTTTTATCCCCTTAGTCTTCCAGTAAAACTGGGATGGCAAATTTTGCCATCCTGCTTTTATCCCCTTAGTCTAACCCTAACCCTAACCCTAACCCTAACCCTAACCCTAACCCTAACCCCATCCCTGTCCCTAACCCAACCTTGGTTTTCCACCCCATCCCAATTTGTGATCCCTAATCCCGACCCCAGACCTTACTTCTGACCCCCAACCCCAACCCATGCCCCTTAACCCTAACCCCTGTCCCTAACCCCAACCCATGGTTTTCCACCCCATCCCAATTTTGTGATCCCTAATCCCGACCCCAGACCTTACCTCTGACCCCTAACCCCAACCCATGCCCCTTAACCCTAACCCTAACCTTAATTCCCAAATCTTTCCTTAGTTTTGTTCCCCAACCCCAACCCTACCTTAATTTCTGACACTTACCCTAATTTGTGACCCTTAACCCCAACCCTACATCCCTAACTCTTTTCCTTACCCCAAACCCCTTGTCTTTTTCTTTTCACCCCCCCCCCCTTTTTTTTTTTCTCCCCATGCTACCCATTTACAAAAGTCGCAGGCCCCCAGTGGGATTCGAACCCAGGTCCCCTGGGTGGCAATCCTGCGGCTGTTCCACACTGCCACCTATTTTGTTAACTGACCTGCTTAATACTTGTATTTGTCATCTTAGTGGTTTAATTTTTGTTTTTTCCTGTGCAATCCACTGGCAAAAGCCAGGGGCCCCAGCGGGATTCGAGTCCCGGCCCTGGGTGGCAGCCCTGGGGCTGTTCCACATTGCCACCCATTTTGTTGACCAATTCTGCTTAATACTTGTATTTGTTATTTCAGTGAGGTGTTTCTGCTTTTTCCTGTACAGGCCATCTCTCTAAAAAGTTTGGTGGCCCCGTGGGATTCGAACCCGGTCCCCTGGGTGGCAGTCCAGTGACTGTTCCACACAGCCACCCACCTTGTTGGCTAGCCATGTCTAATACTTGTATTTATCATTGGTGGTGGCTTTTTGTTTTGTTTTTTTTTCCTTTGCAACCCATCTTTTAAAAAAAAGTTGGTGGCCCCCAGCGAGATTCGAACCCGGACCTTCTGGGTGACGGCCCTGCGGCTGTTCCACACAGCCACCTTATTTGCTGGCCAGCCTTGCTCAATACTTGCACTTATGTTTTTTTTTTTTTTTTTTTTTTTTTTTTTTTTTTTTTTTTTTTTTATATAAATTGGTTGCTCCTGGCGGGATTCGAACCCGGGTCCCCTGTGTTGTGGGTGTGTCCCCTTCCCCATGCCTATTCTGGCAGATGAATACTCCGCTCCAGATTCCATGAGGTTTTACTAACTTGGCTCTAGGATCCATTTAACAGTCATTGTTAGGTTATTCTTCCCTGGTCTTTTTGATTTTATCATTTTATGATTTAAAGTCTTGTCGGTAGGCCAGTGCTTTTTAGGTCCACATCTGACTTCATGAACCCCATCCCTAACCCAACCCTAACCTAGCCAGTGCCATCGACAGACTTCTTTTTATTTCTTTTATCTTTATCTCTATTTTATCTGAATCAAACATTTATTCATTGGCTTTGTTACAATCCTCCTGAAAATGTACATGGTATAGGAATAGCTATAGAAAATGGATGGTGGGGAGGCAGGGTTTTGAACCCTGTTCTCCCGCACTGGAGTCTTTGACACTGCTCGGTGCGCCACTATTCAGCAGGAATGCTGTCCTTACATGACTAGAACCAATGGTTGGTTTAACACATTTTCTCTTCCTACTTCTTTGACCCTCCCCCAGGGAGACCCAATCAGAGTGGGCCACACACTTTCCCTCCAAAATTTTGAATTTTCCCTCCAGTTTTTGGAATTTACTAACAATCCTGAAACTCTGGTGTGGTGATTGGCTGGGACTGGCCCCCCCGGGGGTGGACCCAACCCCTCCCACCCCCGAACATCTACATAGGCACCCTGGCTGCCCATTCATTCTCCTTACCTCTGATGAAGCAATACTGTTTGCGAAACGTCAGGAGATTTTTAGCTTTTCTTGCACTTTCTTTGTTCCTTTTTTAACCAAAAGTACACCCCTGGAAGCCATTTTACTGACTTTTATGGGGGTTTTTTACTAAATTTTAACATTTAAATAAAGTTGAGTTTTTAATCGACGGAAGAGGTCGCTGCGACTGATCCTCTCTACCAGCAACTATCCTGCCTCAATTTCACCAGCCGAGAAGCGAGTCCTCCTTCATCCACAGGCGTCTTAAGACACAACCATCGTGTGGATCCAACCTACGACAAGACTGCCGCACTACAACACGGATGGAAGACTGAGACCCAGAATCTAAAACTGTTTCAAGGTAAGCACCCTTCCGTTTGATTAACCTAAAACTCGCTTTTTTTGTAAGGAACTTGATTGTACAGATCAGCTAATTAAATGAATGGTCAGCCAGCTCATAGAACACACACACATAAATATACACCTATACCACTAATGTCTCTTGTTACGCATGCTATATCCAGGCCCAATAATGACCAGACTACACAAGTCCGAACCCCCGTGCCCGGCCCCCACTTACTCATCAGCGACCTGTTGTTTTGTCTGAACCCCCTCCTTTAGAAACGCGACGTCTCAGCAAGCAATATTTCAAATTGATCCAGGCCATCCACCATAAACATATAATAGATCGTTCCATTACCACAAACCCAATTCCCCCCTGGTATGTTACGACAAGTAAATAGGCTTACAGAATTCATCACAAACCGGCTGCTCCCTCACCTGATACACGAACAAAGGTTGCTAACAATACAACTTCCTGGATGCAAAATAATATGATCATTCTACAAGAACACTACTCTAGTATAATCACATCGTTTGGTTCACCCTCTAAAGACCCACTAGCCCTTCAAATAGCCATTGGTTGGGCTAGGAAACGCTACAATCATAAACTCACAATAGAAACTATTCATGCTGTGGAAGACACGCTAGGTTTTTCCCTTCATGATGTGACTGCTACCACCAGCTTACCTCCGCCCCCTAGGCCTCGCCAACCTGCTCCTAACACAGTTGCACGCCCCCTCCCCTTCCTTCCATCCAAAGCAAGGGAGGAAAATGACTTTCCTCCCCTACCCAAGTCTGAAGCCCTCACAAGTTATCACTCTATTTGGGGCCCGCAGCCTTAGTAGAGGAAATAGCCCGTCATAACCTTCCATCTTCTGATAATCATCAGAATGTCTCTATATGTACTGAGGCTAGCCTACCTTCCACAAGCCAGGCCTTACAAAGGCCTTTTCCTGTGGCCACTCCCACCCAGTCTCCCACACCACGAGAAAGGGATCCTGTGATTACACCTGAATCTGCTCTCAACCCAAATCTCTCTCCGCCTGTTGAATGTAAATTGTCTGACATTCACTCAACGGTGCCACTGTTGGTTTAACACAGGGAAGTAGCCCCAAGAGTGCATGTCACCCATCTGGACCCACTGCCTCAATTGGGTCCACAGCTGGTAATCTCGTAGCCTCGGACAAATCAGTCCCTTCTTATCCACAGTATGTACAGACTACCATTGATAAGAATCTTTATCATGCTGCTACTGCTGTATCACGTACGGCCTATCCACAACATGGGATATTGGCTCTCCCCACCCCCTGTGGCGTCCACCCCTCTGCCCCAAAGACCATCTAAGTCCAGAACCTTTAAATATACCATAGAAATTCAGAAAACACAACCTTCTTTACCAGTTTTAGAACTCTCACCCGTACTTCCCATCACCTCTAGTACACATGCCCATTACCATCATTTTTTGATTTGTCCACAGCAATCAATTGAAGCTAACGCACCTCCATCTACAGCCATAGGCTCTGATGGCACCAAAATAAAAAACTCTGCTGCTGTACGGGAGGTTGGGGTTCAGGTCCATGTCCAACCCCAGGTAAATCCACCGGTTACTCCTGAGCTGAGTCTGTTTCCCTCACCACCACTTACAATAAATCGAATGTTGCTGTTATCACTGAGGACTGCATTCAATCTGTGCTTTCCCCAACAGATCCTACTGGTGGGGTGGCTGGGACAGTAGAGCATTCGACTTCTCTTGATCCGATCACCTCTGAAAAGAAAAAAATATCCCCAACATACCACCAAAGGAGGGCACTCCTAACATGATGAGTGGGACTCCAAAGGCCAACATGGCCACTCAGAGAGACCAGTCTGAGCCCTCCTTCCAAAACATTAATGAAGCCACTCAGCTCGAATCTCCTGGCCCCCCACCTGGGATCCCTACCACCCATCGGCCACCCCCACTTCAACTCTTGCTTCAGATCCTCCTCATACCATATTTCAGACGCCCCTTTCATCCACCCGTTTCAAACCGTCTTATCATATAGCTCGCCCTCACCGTAAATGACAGATTGGCAATTCAAACCTCGAAAACCCGTTCTTGTTTTAGGAGATTCCAATATCAATAGAATACCCCCTCATTACCATCCACAAATCCAATTAGACAGTTACCCGGGTGCCACTTTTTACCATTTTCATAAAATCTGTGAAAAAACAAAACAGTTAGCCCGCTCACAAGTTCTTGTACTTTCAATAGGCATCAACAATAGAGATCAGGACCCCAAACAAACCTCCATTAACAGCTTAAAGCCCTGTACAAACAGGCCCGCATTACTTTCCCGAATGCGGAGATTTATTTTCCTATCATGAACTTCTCTTCACAACTTACTGAAATACAACGGTCCAATCTCACACTCATCAACACACCATTGCGACTCACTTTCCCTTCTTAGCTGAAATTCCGCATGAAAATTCCTCACTGAACAGGACAATATCCATTGGATGCCACTACAGCCAAAAAATTTTCCGATACTGGTGCAAACAATTAAATTTAACATTGAAATAGACCCTAATCGGGCTACTTATAATCCAGCTGATTCAACCTCTGATATTCCACCCCACAGTAACTCCCACTCCTACCACAGTAGCAGATCGCACCCGATTACAGTAGATATGGACTCGAATATCCTAAACTTATCCTCCTTACTTACACTCTCCCCTGCGCAAGCCCAACTCTAGAAAGAGGACTCTCTTTCATCCCCGCCCTACAAAATATGACTGGGAGGAACTTCGAAGGGACATCCACAATTACCACAGACGCCTTAAAATCATTGATCATTTTCATACCCGGCCTATCACCAGTACACACCTTTTACTTATTCATCTAACTGGGAACCTACCTTCTCACAAGCTAAACCAACACATCCAGACATTGATTAAAACGGACAATCGTACCCTGCGTACATACCAACCCCCGTCGGATATTTCAGACAACCTGACGGGGGCTGAACGAGGGCCCTCAAACAACTTTCCGGAATCCTAATATTATCATAAACCGGCTGATAAAGGCTCAAAAGTGGTAATTCTCGACAGACAACAATACTTACTAGAAGCGAATCGCCAACTTTCAAAACACCAATTACTATAAACCTATTGCTAGTACACTTCAACACAACACTCAGACACAAATTCATAATATTATTTCTTCTTACATATCAAGAAGTACATCACTACAAAACAGAACATTTTCTAATGGGCCCCAATGTTCCCCGACCAAGACTTTTCTATCTCTCCCCAAAATTCATAAGGATCCCGCAACTTGGACTATTCCCTTCGAGGTTCCTCCCGGTCGCCCCATAGTCTCCGATTGTAACAGTGTAACTTACAATGTCTCTCAGTACATCGACCACTTTCTCAATCCCCTATCCACCAACACCCCAGCTATATTAAAGATACCTATCATTTTCTGGAAGATTCGGCCCATGACTGTTCCTATGCATTCTTACCTTTTCACCATAGATATAGATAGTTTGTATACTAATATCAACACAGACTTAGGTATACAAACTATACAATCCATTTTCAAAAAATATCCAGACAACAATAGACCAGATCAGGAACTTTTAAAATTACTTACCCTCTGCTTACAAAATAATGATTTCATGTTTAACAATAACCATTATCTGCAGATGCACGGAACAGCCATGGGCCAAAGGTTTGCACCGTCCTACGCCAATATTTATATGAGCGAGTGGGAGCGAGAAGCATTGGCCAAGTGCCCACTTCAACCCTCTTTCCTTCGTTTTTAGATGACATTATAGGTATTTGGCCACATAGTTTAACAGAATTCAATAAATTACTCAAATTCTTAATAATCACCACCCCTCCATAAAAATTAAATCAACTATACATCCAGATCAGATTAACTTTCTGGATACCACGGTTTTTTTTCAGGCCATAGATTCAATCTCCAAACGCCCATTAACCAAGGTTTTCTTTAAAGCTACCGATACACATGCCCTCCTTCATAAGCTTAGTTATCATCCAAAACACACATTCAGGGGGATTATCAAATCCCAAATCATTCGATTTTACCGTATTTCGTCTTTACAGTCCGATCTCCACCATCGTATTCTGTTTAATTCACTTCGTAAAAGACATTATTCAAAAAGGTTTGAGACAAATCAAGAATAGCACTTTGGCTGCTCTCGCTCCCACTCGCTCTCTCCCTGAAATCCCCTCCCCGAATTTGATCTTGCATCCCACTCTCAGTCCCCCATATCCCCCCAACGGTACTAAGGTTTGCACCCCCATTCCGTCTACTCCCAGTTCCTTATCCAATTTAGAGTCAGCACCCCATTCCTGCCCTTCTGCCTGTCCTCACCCAGTCGGCGATATGTGTCCCACTTCCCCATTTCGCCCTACTGTGACACCCATTCCTCAGGGTGAAAGAGGTCTATTGACTTGCACCAGTATCGGTAAGTACAACACTGTTGGCAGTAATCTCCCACACACACCTACAGGACATGTCCTTCCCTTCATTTCCACCTTCTCACACCGTATAACAGGTCTACATAAACAAATAAAGAATAATTTTTCTCGTGTTCAATTGCGTCACCCCCCCCTCCAGAACCACAAACTCATCTCAGCTTACCGAAGGAACCCCAACCTCCAAAGTATACTAGTTAAGTCTAAGTTCACTTCTCATAGCAATAACTCCAAAACCCCGGAACACAACCACTATCATCATAGAAAATTGATCACCAACCCCTACAGTAAATTGTCATTTCCACCCCATGGTTCCTTGTCCTTGCATCATAGTAATATAGTATACATCATCACTTGTACCATCTGCTACAAACATTACATTGGCGAGACTCAGCATACACTTTTGACCCGTTTTAAACAACACCTCCGGAATATTAGGCTCAATTCACTCCCTACCCATTTAGTGACACATTTTCAGCAGCATTCTCCAGACTCACTCATCATCACAGGCCTAGAAGCCAACATCCATTGGACGATTGGGCAAAGAAAGAGAGCGGAGAGAATTTGGATTGAGAGGCTGGGAACCATTACTCCCAAAGGACTGAATGACATCCCTTAACACATTTTAATCTTTAGACAACACTAAAAACCAGGAGCAAACCAAAAAATTTTTTTTTTTTTTTTTTTTTTTTTTTTTTTTTTTTTTTTTTTTTTTTTTTTTTTTTTTTTTACATATAGGGAGGTAAATATGAATTATTCTAACACATATATTTTTAATTTATTATGTATTGAGTACTGTCTTTATTATGTACTTCCCTCTGGTGGAATTTTATGAACTCAAATTTTGATTGATTTTATTCTGCATGCTTTGGATTATCTTGGTAATGAATTTTGGTGTTTTTATACTTTCTTCAAGAATTATGATTGATTACTTGTGCATGCCTTATATTATATAAAGTTCCACCAGCATCAATTATTTACTTATTTATACATTTTCATATATACATATTATACATAGATATATATAATTTATTTATTTACTTATTTATTCATGTATTTTTTTTTTTTTTTTTATTTTTTATTTTTTTTTTTTTTTTTTTTTTTTTTTTTTTTTTTTTTTTTTTTTTTTTTTTTTTTTTTTTTTTTCCCCGCAACATTATCCCTCATCCTAAGTTAAATCCCAGATTCCTAACCTTAACCCTGGGACCCCTAACCCCAATCCCTGTCCCTAACCCCAACCCTTGGTTTTCCACCCCATCCCAATTTGTGATCCCTAATCCCAACCCCAGACCTTACTCCTGACCCCTAACCCCAACCCATGCCCCTTAACCCTAACCCCTGTCCCTAACCCCAACCCTTGGTTTTCCACCCCATCCCAATTTGTGATCCCTAACCCTACCCTACCCCTAACCCTAACCCTAACCCTAACCCTAACCCTTGGTTTTCCACCCCATCCCAATTTGTGATCCCTAATCCCGACCCCAGACCTTACCTCTGACCCCTAACCCCAACCCATGCCCCTTAACCCTAACCCTAACCTTAATTCCCAAATCTTTCCTTAGTTTATGTTCCCCAACCCCAACCCTACCTTAATTTCTGACACTTACCCTAATTTGTGACCCTTAACCCCAACCCTACATCCCTAACTCTTTTCCTTACCCCAAACCCCTTGTCTTTTTCTTTTCACCCCCCCCCCCTTTTTTTTTTCTCCCCATGCTACCCATTTACAAAAGTCGCAGGCCCCCAGTGGGATTCGAACCCAGGTCCCCTGGGTGGCAATCCTGCGGCTGTTCCACACTGCCACCTATTTTGTTAACTGACCCTGCTTAATACTTGTATTTGTCATCTTAGTGGTTTAATTTTTGTTTTTTTTCCTGTGCAATCCACTGGCAAAAGCCAGGGGCCCCCAGCGGGATTCGAGTCCCGGTCCCCTGGGTGGCAGCCCTGGGCTGTTCCACATTGCCACCCATTTTGTTGACCAATTCTGCTTAATACTTGTATTTGTTATTTCAGTGAGGTGTTTTCTGCTTTTCCTGTACAGGCCATCTCTCTAAAAAGTTGGTGGCCCCCGGTGGATTCGAACCCCGGTCCCCTGGGTGGCAGTCCAGTGACTGTTCCACACAGCCACCCACCTTGTTGGCTAGCCATGTCTAATACTTGTATTTATCATTTGGTGGTGTGCTTTTTGTTTTGTTTTTTTTCCTTTGCAACCCATCTTTTAAAAAAAAGTTGGTGGCCCCCAGCGAGATTCGAACCCGGACCTTCTGGGTGACGGCCCTGCGGCTGTTCCACACAGCCACCTTATTTGCTGGCCAGCCTTGCTCAATACTTGCACTTATGTTTTTTTTTTTTTTTTTTTTTTTTTTTTTTTTTTTTTTTTTTTTTTTTTTTTTTTTTTTTTTTTTTTTATATAAAATTGGTTGCTCCTGGCGGGATTCGAACCCGGGTCCCCTGTGTTGTGGGTGGTGTCCCCTTCCCCATGCCTATTCTGGCAGATGAATACTCCGCTCCCAGATTCCATGAGGTTTTACTAACTTGGGCTCTAGGATCCATTTTAACAGTCATTTGTTAGGTTATTCTTCCCTGGTCTTTTTTGATTTTATCATTTTATGATTTTAAAGTCTTGTCGGTAGGCCAGTGCTTTTTAGGTCCACATCTGACTTCATGAACCCCATCCCTAACCCAACCCTAACCTAGCCAGTGCCATCGACAGACTTCTTTTTATTTCTTTTATCTTTATCTCTATTTTATCTGAATCAAACATTTATTCATTGGCTTTGTTACAATCCTCCTGAAAATGTACATGGTATAGGAATAGCTATAGAAAATGGATGGTGGGGAGGCAGGGTTTTGAACCCTGTTCTCCCGCACTGGAGTCTTTGACACTGCTCGGTGCGCCACTATATCAGCAGGAATGCTGTCCTTACATGACTAGAACCAATGGTTGGTTTTAACACATTTTCTCTTCCTACTTCTTTGACCCTCCCCCAGGGAGACCCAATCAGAGTGGGCCACACACTTTCCCTCCAAAATTTTGAATTTTCCCTCCAGTTTTTGGAATTTACTAACCAATCCTGAAACTCTGGTGTGGTGATTGGCTGGGACTGGCCCCCCCGGGGGTGGACCCAACCCCTCCCACCCCCGAACATCTACATAGGCACCCTGGCTGCCCATTCATTCTCCTTACCTCTGATGAAGCAATACTGTTTGCGAAACGTCAGGAGATTTTTAGCTTTTCTTGCACTTTCTTTGTTCCTTTTTTAACCAAAAGTACACCCCTGGAAGCCATTTTACTGACTTTTATGGGGGTTTTTTACTAAATTTTAACATTTAAATAAAGTTGAGTTTTTAATCGACGGAAGAGGTCGCTGCCGACTGATCCTCTCTACCAGCAACTATCCTGCTTTTCCCATCACCGAGAAGAAGCGAGTCTCCTCTTCATCCACAGGCGTCTTAAGACACAACCATCGTGTGGATCCAACCTACGACAAGACTGCCGCACTACAACACGGATGGAAGACTGAGACCCAGAATCTAAAACTGTTTCAAGGTAAGCACCCTTCCGTTTGATTAACCTAAAACTCGCTTTTTTGTAAGGAACTTGATTGTACAGATCAGCTAATTAAATGAATGGTCAGCCAGCTCATAGAACACACACACATAAATATACACCTATACCACTAATGTCTCTTGTTACGCATGCTATATCCAGGCCCAATAATGACCAGACTACACAAGTCCGAACCCCTCGTGCCCGGCCCCCACTTACTCATCAGCGACCTGTTGTTTTGTCTGAACCCCCTCCTTTAGAAACGCGACGTCTCAGCAAGCAATATTTCAAATTGATCCAGGCCATCCACCATAAACATATAATAGATCGTTCCATTACCACAAACCAATTCCCCCCTGGTATGTTACGACAAGTAAATAGGCTTACAGAATTCATCAAACCGGCTGCTCCCTCACCTGATACACGAACAAAGGTTGCTAACAATACAACTTCCTGGATGCAAAATAATATGATCATTCTACAAGAACACTACTCTAGTATAATCACATCGTTTGGTTCACCCTCTAAAGACCCACTAGCCCTTCAAATAGCCATTGGTTGGGCTAGGAAACGCTACAATCATAAACTCACAATAGAAACTATTCATGCTGTGGAAGACACGCTAGGTTTTTCCCTTCATGATGTGACTGCTACCACCAGCTTACCTCCGCCCCCTAGGCCTCGCCAACCTGCTCCTAACACAGTTGCACGCCCCCCTCCCCTTCCTTCCATCCCAGAAGCAAGGGAGGAAAATGACTTTCCTCCCCTACCCAAGTCTGAAGCCCCTCACAAGTTATCACTCTATTTGGGGCCCCGCAGTTCCTTAGTAGAGGAAATAGCCCGTCATAACCTTCCATCTTCTGATAATCATCAGAATGTCTCTATATGTACTGAGGCTAGCCTACCTTCCACAAGCCAGGCCTTACAAAGGCCTTTTCCTGTGGCCACTCCCACCCAGTCTCCCACACCACGAGAAAGGGATCCTGTGATTACACCTGAATCTGCTCTCAACCCAAATCTCTCTCCGCCTGTTGAATGTAAATTGTCTGACATTCACTCAACGGTGCCACCTGTTGGTTTAACACAGGGAAGTAGCCCCAAGAGTGCATGTCACCCATCTGGACCCACTGCCTCAATTGGGTCCACAGCTGGTAATCTCGTAGCCTCGGACAAATCAGTCCCTTCTTATCCACAGTATGTACAGACTACCATTGATAAGAATCTTTATCATGCTGCTACTGCTGTATCACGTACGGCCTATCCACAACATGGGATATTGGCCTCTCCCCACCCCCTGTGGCGTCCACCCCTCTGCCCCAAAGACCATCTAAGTCCAGAACCTTTAAATATACCATAGAAATTCAGAAAACACAACCTTCTTTACCAGTTTTAGAACTCTCACCCGTACTTCCCATCACCTCTAGTACACATGCCCATTACCCATCATTTTCTTTGATTTGTCCACAGCAATCAATTGAAGCTAACGCACCTCCATCTACAGCCATAGGCTCTGATGGCACCAAAATAAAAAACTCTGCTGCTGTACGGGAGGTTGGGGTTCAGGTCCATGTCCAACCCCAGGTAAATCCACCGGTTACTCCTGAGCTTGAGTCTGTTTCCCTCACCACCACTTACAATAAATCGAATGTTGCTGTTATCACTGAGGACTGCATTCAATCTGTGCTTTCCCCAACAGATCCTACTGGTGGGGTGGCTGGGACAGTAGAGCATTCGACTTCTCTTGATCCGATCACCTCTGAAAAAGAAAAAAATATCCCCAACATACCACCAAAGGAGGGCACTCCTAACATGATGAGTGGGACTCCAAAGGCCAACATGGCCACTCAGAGAGACCAGTCTGAGCCCTCCTTCCAAAACATTAATGAAGCCACTCAGCTCGAATCTCCTGGCCCCCCACCTGGGATCCCTACCACCCCATCGGCCACCCCCACTTCAACTCTTGCTTCAGATCCTCCTCATACCATATTTCAGACGCCCCTTTCATCCACCCGTTTCAAACCGTCTTATCATATAGCTCGCCCTCACCGTAAATTGACAGATTGGCAATTCAAACCTCGAAAACCCGTTCTTGTTTTAGGAGATTCCAATATCAATAGAATACCCCCTCATTACCATCCACAAATCCAATTAGACAGTTACCCGGGTGCCACTTTTTACCATTTTCATAAAATCTGTGAAAAAACAACAGTTAGCCCGCTCACCAAGATTCTTGTACTTTCAATAGGCATCAACAATAGAGATCAGGACCCCAAACAAACCTCCATTAAACAGCTTAAAGCCCTGTACAAACAGGCCCGCATTACTTTCCCGAATGCGGAGATTTATTTTCCTATCATGAACTTCTCTTCACAACTTACTGAAATACAACGGTCCAATCTCACACTCATCAACAACACCATTGCGACTCACTTTCCCTTCTTAGCTGAAATTCCGCATGATAAATTCCTCACTGAACAGGACAATATCCATTGGACTGCCACTACAGCCCAAAAAATTTTCCGATACTGGTGCAAACAATTAAATTTAACATTGAAATAGACCCTAATCGGGCTACTTATAATCCAGCTGATTCAACCTCTGATATTCCACCCCCACCAGTAACTCCCACTCCTACCACAGTAGCAGATCGCACCCGATTACAGTTAGATATGGACTCGAATATCCTAAACTTATCCTCCTTACTTACACTCTCCCCTGCGCAAGCCCAACTCTTAGAAAGAGGACTCTCTTTCATCCCCCGCCCTACAAAATATGACTGGGAGGAACTTCGAAGGGACATCCACAATTACCACAGACGCCTTAAAATCATTGATCATTTTCATACCCGGCCTAATCACCAGTACACACCTTTTACTTATTCATCTAACTGGGAACCTACCTTCTCACAAGCTAACCAACACATCCAGACATTGATTAAAACGGACAATCGTACCCTGCGTACATACCAACCCCCGTCGGATATTTCAGACAACCTGACGGGGGCTGAACGCAGGGCCCTCAAACAACTTTCCCGGAATCCTAATATTATCATAAAACCGGCTGATAAAGGCTCAAAAGTGGTAATTCTCGACAGACAACAATACTTACTAGAAGCGAATCGCCAACTTTCAAACACCAATTACTATAAACCTATTGCTAGTACACTTCAACACAACACTCAGACACAAATTCATAATATTATTTCTTCCTTACATATCAAGAAGTACATCACTACAAAACAGAAACATTTTCTAATGGGCCCCAATGTTCCCCGACCAAGACTTTTCTATCTTCTCCCCAAAATTCATAAGGATCCCGCAACTTGGACTATTCCCTTCGAGGTTCCTCCCGGTCGCCCCATAGTCTCCGATTTTAACAGTGTAACTTACAATGTCTCTCAGTACATCGACCACTTTCTCAATCCCTATCCACCAAGCACCCCAGCTATATTAAAGATACCTACCATTTTCTGGACAGGATTCGGCCCATGACTGTTCCTATGCATTCTTACCTTTTCACCATAGATATAGATAGTTTGTATACTAATATCAATACAGACTTAGGTATACAAACTATACAATCCATTTTCAAAAAATATCCAGACAACAATAGACCAGATCAGGAACTTTTAAAATTACTTACCCTCTGCTTACAAAATAATGATTTCATGTTTAACAATAACCATTATCTGCAGATGCATGGAACAGCCATGGGCCAAAGGTTTGCACCGTCCTACGCCAATATTTATATGAGCGAGTGGGAGCGAGAAGCATTGGCCAAGTGCCCACTTCAACCCTCTCTTTTCCTTCGTTTTTTAGATGACATTATAGGTATTTGGCCACATAGTTTAACAGAATTCAATAAATTTACTCAAATTCTTAATAATCACCACCCCTCCATAAAAATTAAATCAACTATACATCCAGATCAGATTAACTTTCTGGATACCACGGTTTTTTTTTCAGGCCATAGATTCAATCTCCAAACGCCCATTAACCAAGGTTTTCTTTAAAGCTACCGATACACATGCCCTCCTTCATAAGCTTAGTTATCATCCAAAACACACATTCAGGGGGATTATCAAATCCCAAATTATTCGATTTTACCGTATTTCTTCTTTACAGTCCGATCTCCACCACTCTATCCGTATTCTGTTTAATTCACTTCGTAAAAGACATTATTCAAAAAGGTTCTTGAGACAAATCAAGAATAGCACTTTGGCTGCTCTCGCTCCCACTCGCTCTCTCCCTGAAATCCCCTCCCCGAATTTGATCTTGCATCCCACTCTCAGTCCCCCATATCCCCCCAACGGTACTAAGGTTTGCACCCCCATTCCGTCTACTCCCAGTTCCTTATCCAATTTAGAGTCAGCACCCCATTCCTGCCCTTCTGCCTTTCCTCACCCAGTCGGCGATATGTGTCCCACTTCCCCATTTCGCCCTACTGTGACACCCATTCCTCAGGGTGAAAGAGGTCTATTGACTTGCACCAGTATCGGTAAGTACAACACTGTTGGCAGTAATCTCCCACACACACCTACAGGACATGTCCTTCCTTCATTTCCACCTTCTCACATCGTATAACAGGTCTACATAAACAAATAAAGAATAATTTTTCTCGTGTTCAATTGCGTCACCCCCCCCTCCAGAACCACAAACTCATCTCAGCTTACCGAAGGAACCCCAACCTCCAAAGTATACTAGTTAAGTCTAAGTTCACTTCTCATAGCAATAACTCCAAAACCCCGGAACACAACCACTATCATCATAGAAAATTGATCACCAACCCCTACAGTAAATTGTCATTTCCACCCCATGGTTCCTTGTCCTTGCATCATAGTAATATAGTATACATCATCACTTGCACTATCTGCCACAAACATTACATTGGTGAGACTCAGCATACACTTTTGACCCGCTTTAAACAACACCTCCGGAATATTAGGCTCAATTCACTCCCTACCCATTTAGTGACACATTTTCAGCAGCATTCTCCAGACTCACTCATCATCACAGGCCTAGAAGCCAACATCCATTGGACGATTGGGCAAAGAAAGAGAGCGGAGAGAATTTGGATTGAGAGGCTGGGAACCATTACTCCCAAAGGTCTGAATGACATCCCTTAACACATTTTAATCTTTAGACAACACTAAAAACCAGGAGCAAACCAAAAAATTTTTTTTTTTTTTTTTTTTTTTTTTTTTTTTTTTTTTTTTTTTTTTTTAACATATAGGGAGGTAAATACGAATTATTCTAACACTTATATATTTTTAATTTATTATGTATTGATTATTGTCTTTATTATGTACTTCCCTCTGGTGGAATTTTATGAACTCAAATTTTGATTGATTTTATTCTGCATGCTTTGGATTATCTTGGTTATGAATTTTGGTGTTTTTATACTTTCTTCAAGAATTATGATTGATTACTTGTGCATGCCTTATATTATATAAAGTTCCACCAGCATCAATTATTTACTTATTTATTTATACATTTTCATATATACATATTATACATAGATATATATAATTTATTTATTTACTTATTTATTCATGTATTTATTTTTTTTTTTATTTATTTATTTTTTTTTTTTTTTTTTTTTTTTTTTTTTTTTTTTTTGTTTTTTTTTTTTTTTTTTTTTTTTTTTTTTTTTTCCCGCAACATTATCCCTCATCCTAAGTTAAATCCCAGATTCCTAACCTTAACCCTAGGACCCCTAACCCCAATCCCTGTCCCTAACCCCAACCCTTGGTTTTCCACCCCATCCCAATTTGTGATCCCTAATCCCAACCCCAGACCTTACTTCTGACCCCCAACCCCAACCCATGCCCCTTAACCCTAACCCCTGTCCCTAACCCCAACCCTTGGTTTTCCACCCCATCCCAATTTGTGATCCCTAATCCCGACCCCAGACCTTACCTCTGACCCCTAACCCCAACCCATGCCCCTTAACCCTAACCCTAACCTTAATTCCCAAATCTTTCCTTAGTTTATGTTCCCCAACCCCAACCCTACCTTAATTTCTGACACTTACCCTAATTCGTGACCCCTAACCCCAACCCTACATCCCTAACTCTTTTCCTTACCCCAAACCCCCTTGTCTTTTTCTTTTCACCCCCCCCCCCCTTTTTTTTTTTTTTTCTCCCCATGCTACCCATTTGCAAAAGTCGCAGGCCCCCAGTGGGATTCGAACCCAGGTCCCCTGGGTGGCAATCCTGCGGCTGTTCCACACTGCCACCTATTTTGTTAACTGACCCTGCTTAATACTTGTATTTGTCATCTTAGTGGTTTAATTTTTGTTTTTTTTCCTGTGCAATCCACTGGCAAAAGCCAGGGGCCCCCAGCGGGATTCGAACCCCGGTCCCCTGGGTGGCAGCCCTGGGGCTGTTCCACATTGCCACCCATTTTGTTGACCAATTCTGCTCAATACTTGTATTTGTTATTTCAGTGAGGTGTTTTCTGCTTTTTCCTGTACAGGCCATCTCTCTAAAAAGTTGGTGGCCCCCGGTGGGATTCGAACCCCGGTCCCCTGGGTGGCAGTCCAGTGACTGTTCCACACAGCCACCCACCTTGTTGGCTAGCCATGTCTAATACTTGTATTTATCATTTGGTGGTGTGCTTTTTGTTTTGTTTTTTTTCCTTTGCAACCCATCTTTAAAAAAAAGTTGGTGGCCCCCAGCGAGATTCGAACCCGGACCTTCTGGGTGACAGCCCTGCGGCTGTTCCACACAGCCACCTTATTTGCTGGCCAGCCTTGCTCAATACTTGCACTTATGTTTTTTTTTTTTTTTTTTTTTTTTTTTTTTTTTTTTTTTTTTTTTTTTTTTTTTTTTTTTTTTTTTTTTTTTTTATATAAAATTGGTTGCTCCTGGCGGGATTCGAACCCGGGTCCCCTGTGTTGTGGGTGATGTCCCCTTCCCCATGCCTATTCTGGCAGATGAATACTCCGCTCCCAGATTCCATGAGGTTTTACTAACTTGGGCTCTAGGATCCATTTTAACAGTCATTTGTCAGGTTATTCTTCCCTGGTCTTTTTTGATTTTATCATTTATGATTTTAAAGTCTTGTCGGTAGGCCAGTGCTTTTTAGGTCCACATCTGACTTCATGAACCCCATCCCTAACCCAACCCTAACCCTACCCTGAGCATCCTCTAAGAACCAAGTGCAAAACAGCATGCTAACCCTAACCCTAACACACACACAGACACACTCACACACAGACTCACACACACACAAAGACGCACACTCACAAAGAGACACACACACACACACACACACAGAGACGCACACTCACACACACACACAGACACACACTCACACACACACACACAGACGCACACTCACACAGAGACATATACTCACACACACACACACAGACGCACAGACACACACACAGACACACACACACACACACAGAGACGCACACTCACACAGAGACATATACTCACACACACACACACACACACACAGACGCACAGACACACACTCTCATACACACACACACACACACATACGCAGACACACACACACACACACTCACACACACACTCAGCCATAGAAACAAACCACGATTTGGAATTTGCCGTATCTCCGGAACCGTATGTCGTACAAACTCGGGGGTGGTACCGTTGGAAAGGGCGTGGCCACATTTGGGGGGGTAGGACTTGGTTTCATCTCTCTACCACCTTCCTAGCCCAAGTTATTCCAGTAAAAGGAAGATGGCAAAATTTGCCATCCTGCTTTTATCCCCTTAGTCTTCCAGTAAAACTGGGATGGCAAATTTTGCCATCCTGCTTTTATCCCCTTAGTCTAACCCTAACCCTAACCCTAACCCTAACCCTAACCCTAACCCTAACCCCAATCCCTGTCCCTAACCCCAACCCTTGGTTTTCCACCCCATCCCAATTTGTGATCCCTAATCCCAACCCCAGACCTTACTTCTGACCCCCAACCCCAACCCATGCCCCTTAACCCTAACCCCTGTCCCTAACCCCAACCCTTGGTTTTCCACCCCATCCCAATTTGTGATCCCTAATCCCGACCCCAGACCTTACCTCTGACCCCTAACCCCAACCCATGCCCCTTAACCCTAACCCTAACCTTAATTCCCAAATCTTTCCTTAGTTTATGTTCCCCAACCCCAACCCTACCTTAATTTCTGACACTTACCCTAATTTGTGACCCTTAACCCCAACCCTACATCCCTAACTCTTTTCCTTACCCCAAACCCCCTTGTCTTTTTCTTTTCACCCCCCCCCCCCTTTTTTTTTTTCTCCCCATGCTACCCATTTACAAAAGTCGCAGGCCCCCAGTGGGATTCGAACCCAGGTCCCCTGGGTGGCAATCCTGCGGCTGTTCCACACTGCCACCTATTTTGTTAACTGACCCTGCTTAATACTTGTATTTGTCATCTTAGTGGTTTAATTTTTGTTTTTTTCCTGTGCAATCCACTGGCAAAAGCCAGGGGCCCCCAGCGGGATTCGAGTCCCGGTCCCCTGGGTGGCAGCCCTGGGGCTGTTCCACATTGCCACCCATTTTGTTGACCAATTCTGCTTAATACTTGTATTTGTTATTTCAGTGAGGTGTTTTCTGCTTTTTCCTGTACAGGCCATCTCTCTAAAAAGTTGGTGGCCCCCGGTGGGATTCGAACCCCGGTCCCCTGGGTGGCAGTCCAGTGACTGTTCCACACAGCCACCCACCTTGTTGGCTAGCCATGTCTAATACTTGTATTTATCATTTGGTGGTGTGCTTTTTGTTTTGTTTTTTTTCCTTTGCAACCCATCTTTTAAAAAAAAAGTTGGTGGCCCCCAGCGAGATTCGAACCCGGACCTTCTGGGTGACGGCCCTGCGGCTGTTCCACACAGCCACCTTATTTGCTGGCCAGCCTTGCTCAATACTTGCACTTATGTTTTTTTTTTTTTTTTTTTTTTTTTTTTTTTTTTTTTTTTATATAAAATTGGTTGCTCCTGGCGGGATTCGAACCCGGGTCCCCTGTGTTGTGGGTGGTGTCCCCTTCCCCATGCCTATTCTGGCAGATGAATACTCCGCTCCCAGATTCCATGAGGTTTTACTAACTTGGGCTCTAGGATCCATTTTAACAGTCATTTGTTAGGTTATTCTTCCCTGGTCTTTTTTGATTTTATCATTTTATGATTTTAAAGTCTTGTCGGTAGGCCAGTGCTTTTTAGGTCCACATCTGACTTCATGAACCCCATCCCTAACCCAACCCTAACCTAGCCAGTGCCATCGACAGACTTCTTTTTATTTCTTTTATCTTTATCTCTATTTTATCTGAATCAAACATTTATTCATTGGCTTTGTTACAATCCTCCTGAAAATGTACATGGTATAGGAATAGCTATAGAAAATGGATGGTGGGGAGGCAGGGTTTTGAACCCTGTTCTCCCGCACTGGAGTCTTTGACACTGCTCGGTGCGCCACTATATCAGCAGGAATGCTGTCCTTACATGACTAGAACCAATGGTTGGTTTTAACACATTTTCTCTTCCTACTTCTTTGACCCTCCCCCAGGGAGACCCAATCAGAGTGGGCCACACACTTTCCCTCCAAAATTTTGAATTTTCCCTCCAGTTTTTGGAATTTACTAACCAATCCTGAAACTCTGGTGTGGTGATTGGCTGGGACTGGCCCCCCCGGGGGTGGACCCAACCCCTCCCACCCCCGAACATCTACATAGGCACCCTGGCTGCCCATTCATTCTCCTTACCTCTGATGAAGCAATACTGTTTGCGAAACGTCAGGAGATTTTTAGCTTTTCTTGCACTTTCTTTGTTCCTTTTTTAACCAAAAGTACACCCCTGGAAGCCATTTTACTGACTTTTATGGGGGTTTTTTACTAAATTTTAACATTTAAATAAAGTTGAGTTTTTAATCGACGGAAGAGGTCGCTGCCGACTGATCCTCTCTACCAGCAACTATCCTGCCTCAATTTCACCAGCCGAGAAGCGAGTCTCCTCTTCATCCACAGGCGTCTTAAGACACAACCATCGTGTGGATCCAACCTACGACAAGACTGCCGCACTACAACACGGATGGAAGACTGAGACCCAGAATCTAAAACTGTTTCAAGGTAAGCACCCTTCCGTTTGATTAACCTAAAACTCGCTTTTTTGTAAGGAACTTGATTGTACAGATCAGCTAATTAAATGAATGGTCAGCCAGCTCATAGAACACACACACATAAATATACACCTATACCACTAATGTCTCTTGTTACGCATGCTATATCCAGGCCCAATAATGACCAGACTACACAAGTCCGAACCCCTCGTGCCCGGCCCCCACTTACTCATCAGCGACCTGTTGTTTTGTCTGAACCCCCTCCTTTAGAAACGCGACGTCTCAGCAAGCAATATTTCAAATTGATCCAGGCCATCCACCATAAACATATAATAGATCGTTCCATTACCACAAACCAATTCCCCCCTGGTATGTTACGACAAGTAAATAGGCTTACAGAATTCATCAAACCGGCTGCTCCCTCACCTGATACACGAACAAAGGTTGCTAACAATACAACTTCCTGGATGCAAAATAATATGATCATTCTACAAGAACACTACTCTAGTATAATCACATCGTTTGGTTCACCCTCTAAAGACCCACTAGCCCTTCAAATAGCCATTGGTTGGGCTAGGAAACGCTACAATCATAAACTCACAATAGAAACTATTCATGCTGTGGAAGACACGCTAGGTTTTTCCCTTCATGATGTGACTGCTACCACCAGCTTACCTCCGCCCCCTAGGCCTCGCCAACCTGCTCCTAACACAGTTGCACGCCCCCCTCCCCTTCCTTCCATCCCAGAAGCAAGGGAGGAAAATGACTTTCCTCCCCTACCCAAGTCTGAAGCCCCTCACAAGTTATCACTCTATTTGGGGCCCCGCAGTTCCTTAGTAGAGGAAATAGCCCGTCATAACCTTCCATCTTCTGATAATCATCAGAATGTCTCTATATGTACTGAGGCTAGCCTACCTTCCACAAGCCAGGCCTTACAAAGGCCTTTTCCTGTGGCCACTCCCACCCAGTCTCCCACACCACGAGAAAGGGATCCTGTGATTACACCTGAATCTGCTCTCAACCCAAATCTCTCTCCGCCTGTTGAATGTAAATTGTCTGACATTCACTCAACGGTGCCACCTGTTGGTTTAACACAGGGAAGTAGCCCCAAGAGTGCATGTCACCCATCTGGACCCACTGCCTCAATTGGGTCCACAGCTGGTAATCTCGTAGCCTCGGACAAATCAGTCCCTTCTTATCCACAGTATGTACAGACTACCATTGATAAGAATCTTTATCATGCTGCTACTGCTGTATCACGTACGGCCTATCCACAACATGGGATATTGGCCTCTCCCCCACCCCCTGTGGCGTCCACCCCTCTGCCCCAAAGACCATCTAAGTCCAGAACCTTTAAATATACCATAGAAATTCAGAAAACACAACCTTCTTTACCAGTTTTAGAACTCTCACCCGTACTTCCCATCACCTCTAGTACACATGCCCATTACCCATCATTTTCTTTGATTTGTCCACAGCAATCAATTGAAGCTAACGCACCTCCATCTACAGCCATAGGCTCTGATGGCACCAAAATAAAAAACTCTGCTGCTGTACGGGAGGTTGGGGTTCAGGTCCATGTCCAACCCCAGGTAAATCCACCGGTTACTCCTGAGCTTGAGTCTGTTTCCCTCACCACCACTTACAATAAATCGAATGTTGCTGTTATCACTGAGGACTGCATTCAATCTGTGCTTTCCCCAACAGATCCTACTGGTGGGGTGGCTGGGACAGTAGAGCATTCGACTTCTCTTGATCCGATCACCTCTGAAAAAGAAAAAAATATCCCCAACATACCACCAAAGGAGGGCACTCCTAACATGATGAGTGGGACTCCAAAGGCCAACATGGCCACTCAGAGAGACCAGTCTGAGCCCTCCTTCCAAAACATTAATGAAGCCACTCAGCTCGAATCTCCTGGCCCCCCACCTGGGATCCCTACCACCCCATCGGCCACCCCCACTTCAACTCTTGCTTCAGATCCTCCTCATACCATATTTCAGACGCCCCTTTCATCCACCCGTTTCAAACCGTCTTATCATATAGCTCGCCCTCACCGTAAATTGACAGATTGGCAATTCAAACCTCGAAAACCCGTTCTTGTTTTAGGAGATTCCAATATCAATAGAATACCCCCTCATTACCATCCACAAATCCAATTAGACAGTTACCCGGGTGCCACTTTTTACCATTTTCATAAAATCTGTGAAAAAACAACAGTTAGCCCGCTCACCAAGATTCTTGTACTTTCAATAGGCATCAACAATAGAGATCAGGACCCCAAACAAACCTCCATTAAACAGCTTAAAGCCCTGTACAAACAGGCCCGCATTACTTTCCCGAATGCGGAGATTTATTTTCCTATCATGAACTTCTCTTCACAACTTACTGAAATACAACGGTCCAATCTCACACTCATCAACAACACCATTGCGACTCACTTTCCCTTCTTAGCTGAAATTCCGCATGATAAATTCCTCACTGAACAGGACAATATCCATTGGACTGCCACTACAGCCCAAAAAATTTTCCGATACTGGTGCAAACAATTAAATTTAACATTGAAATAGACCCTAATCGGGCTACTTATAATCCAGCTGATTCAACCTCTGATATTCCACCCCCACCAGTAACTCCCACTCCTACCACAGTAGCAGATCGCACCCGATTACAGTTAGATATGGACTCGAATATCCTAAACTTATCCTCCTTACTTACACTCTCCCCTGCGCAAGCCCAACTCTTAGAAAGAGGACTCTCTTTCATCCCCCGCCCTACAAAATATGACTGGGAGGAACTTCGAAGGGACATCCACAATTACCACAGACGCCTTAAAATCATTGATCATTTTCATACCCGGCCTAATCACCAGTACACACCTTTTACTTATTCATCTAACTGGGAACCTACCTTCTCACAAGCTAACCAACACATCCAGACATTGATTAAAACGGACAATCGTACCCTGCGTACATACCAACCCCCGTCGGATATTTCAGACAACCTGACGGGGGCTGAACGCAGGGCCCTCAAACAACTTTCCCGGAATCCTAATATTATCATAAAACCGGCTGATAAAGGCTCAAAAAGTGGTAATTCTCGACAGACAACAATACTTACTAGAAGCGAATCGCCAACTTTCAAACACCAATTACTATAAACCTATTGCTAGTACACTTCAACACAACACTCAGACACAAATTCATAATATTATTTCTTCCTTACATATCAAGAAGTACATCACTACAAAACAGAAACATTTTCTAATGGGCCCCAATGTTCCCCGACCAAGACTTTTCTATCTTCTCCCCAAAATTCATAAGGATCCCGCAACTTGGACTATTCCCTTCGAGGTTCCTCCCGGTCGCCCCATAGTCTCCGATTGTAACAGTGTAACTTACAATGTCTCTCAGTACATCGACCACTTTCTCAATCCCCTATCCACCAAGCACCCCAGCTATATTAAAGATACCTACCATTTTCTGGACAGGATTCGGCCCATGACTGTTCCTATGCATTCTTACCTTTTCACCATAGATATAGATAGTTTGTATACTAATATCAATACAGACTTAGGTATACAAACTATACAATCCATTTTCAAAAAATATCCAGACAACAATAGACCAGATCAGGAACTTTTAAAATTACTTACCCTCTGCTTACAAAATAATGATTTCATGTTTAACAATAACCATTATCTGCAGATGCATGGAACAGCCATGGGCCAAAGGTTTGCACCGTCCTACGCCAATATTTATATGAGCGAGTGGGAGCGAGAAGCATTGGCCAAGTGCCCACTTCAACCCTCTCTTTTCCTTCGTTTTTTAGATGACATTATAGGTATTTGGCCACATAGTTTAACAGAATTCAATAAATTTACTCAAATTCTTAATAATCACCACCCCTCCATAAAAATTAAATCAACTATACATCCAGATCAGATTAACTTTCTGGATACCACGGTTTTTTTTCAGGCCATAGATTCAATCTCCAAACGCCCATTAACCAAGGTTTTCTTTAAAGCTACCGATACACATGCCCTCCTTCATAAGCTTAGTTATCATCCAAAACACACATTCAGGGGGATTATCAAATCCCAAATTATTCGATTTTACCGTATTTCTTCTTTACAGTCCGATCTCCACCACTCTATCCGTATTCTGTTTAATTCACTTCGTAAAAGACATTATTCAAAAAGGTTCTTGAGACAAATCAAGAATAGCACTTTGGCTGCTCTCGCTCCCACTCGCTCTCTCCCTGAAATCCCCTCCCCGAATTTGATCTTGCATCCCACTCTCAGTCCCCCATATCCCCCCAACGGTACTAAGGTTTGCACCCCCATTCCGTCTACTCCCAGTTCCTTATCCAATTTAGAGTCAGCACCCCATTCCTGCCCTTCTGCCTTTCCTCACCCAGTCGGCGATATGTGTCCCACTTCCCCATTTCGCCCTACTGTGACACCCATTCCTCAGGGTGAAAGAGGTCTATTGACTTGCACCAGTATCGGTAAGTACAACACTGTTGGCAGTAATCTCCCACACACACCTACAGGACATGTCCTTCCCTTCATTTCCACCTTCTCACATCGTATAACAGGTCTACATAAACAAATAAAGAATAATTTTTCTCAGTGTTCAATTGCGTCACCCCCCCCTCCAGAACCACAAACTCATCTCAGCTTACCGAAGGAACCCCAACCTCCAAAGTATACTAGTTAAGTCTAAGTTCACTTCTCATAGCAATAACTCCAAAACCCCGGAACACAACCACTATCATCATAGAAAATTGATCACCAACCCCTACAGTAAATTGTCATTTCCACCCCATGGTTCCTTGTCCTTGCATCATAGTAATATAGTATACATCATCACTTGCACTATCTGCCACAAACATTACATTGGTGAGACTCAGCATACACTTTTGACCCGCTTTAAACAACACCTCCGGAATATTAGGCTCAATTCACTCCCTACCCATTTAGTGACACATTTTCAGCAGCATTCTCCAGACTCACTCATCATCACAGGCCTAGAAGCCAACATCCATTGGACGATTGGGCAAAGAAAGAGAGCGGAGAGAATTTGGATTGAGAGGCTGGGAACCATTACTCCCAAAGGTCTGAATGACATCCCTTAACACATTTTAATCTTTAGACAACACTAAAAACCAGGAGCAAACCAAAAAATTCTTTTTTTTTTTTTTTTTTTTTTTTTTTTTTTTTTTTTTTTTTTTTTTTTTTTTTTAACATATAGGGAGGTAAATACGAATTATTCTAACACTTATATATTTTTAATTTATTATGTATTGATTATTGTCTTTATTATGTACTTCCCTCTGGTGGAATTTTATGAACTCAAATTTTGATTGATTTTATTCTGCATGCTTTGGATTATCTTGGTTATGAATTTTGGTGTTTTTATACTTTCTTCAAGAATTATGATTGATTACTTGTGCATGCCTTATATTATATAAAGTTCCACCAGCATCAATTATTTACTTATTTATTTATACATTTTCATATATACATATTATACATAGATATATATAATTTATTTATTTACTTATTTATTCATGTATTTATTTATTTATTTATTTATTTATTTATTTTTTTTTTTTTTTTTTTTTTTTTTTTTTTTTTTTTTTTTTTTTTTTTTTTTTTTTTTTTTTTTTTTTTTTCCCGCAACATTATCCCTCATCCTAAGTTAAATCCCAGATTCCTAACCTTAACCCTAGGACCCCTAACCCCAATCCCTGTCCCTAACCCCAACCCTTGGTTTTCCACCCCATCCCAATTTGTGATCCCTAATCCCAACCCCAGACCTTACTTCTGACCCCCAACCCCAACCCATGCCCCTTAACCCTAACCCCTGTCCCTAACCCCAACCCTTGGTTTTCCACCCCATCCCAATTTGTGATCCCTAATCCCGACCCCAGACCTTACCTCTGACCCCTAACCCCAACCCATGCCCCTTAACCCTAACCCTAACCTTAATTCCCAAATCTTTCCTTAGTTTATGTTCCCCAACCCCAACCCTACCTTAATTTCTGACACTTACCCTAATTTGTGACCCTTAACCCCAACCCTACATCCCTAACTCTTTTCCTTACCCCAAACCCCCTTGTCTTTTTCTTTTCACCCCCCCCCCCCCTTTTTTTTTTTTCTCCCCATGCTACCCATTTACAAAAGTCGCAGGCCCCCAGTGGGATTCGAACCCAGGTCCCCTGGGTGGCAATCCTGCGGCTGTTCCACACTGCCACCTATTTTGTTAACTGACCCTGCTTAATACTTGTATTTGTCATCTTAGTGGTTTAATTTTTGTTTTTTTTCCTGTGCAATCCACTGGCAAAAGCCAGGGGCCCCCAGCGGGATTCGAGTCCCGGTCCCCTGGGTGGCAGCCCTGGGGCTGTTCCACATTGCCACCCATTTTGTTGACCAATTCTGCTCAATACTTGTATTTGTTATTTCAGTGAGGTGTTTTCTGCTTTTTCCTGTACAGGCCATCTCTCTAAAAAGTTGGTGGCCCCCGGTGGGATTCGAACCCCGGTCCCCTGGGTGGCAGTCCAGTGACTGTTCCACACAGCCACCCACCTTGTTGGCTAGCCATGTCTAATACTTGTATTTATCATTTGGTGGTGTGCTTTTTGTTTTGTTTTTTTTCCTTTGCAACCCATCTTTAAAAAAAAGTTGGTGGCCCCCAGCGAGATTCGAACCCGGACCTTCTGGGTGACAGCCCTGCGGCTGTTCCACACAGCCACCTTATTTGCTGGCCAGCCTTGCTCAATACTTGCACTTATGTTTTTTTTTTTTTTTTTTTTTTTTTTTTTTTTTTTTTTTTTTTTTTTTTTTTTTTTTTTTTTTTTTTTTTTTTTTTTTTTTTATATAAAATTGGTTGCTCCTGGCGGGATTCGAACCCGGGTCCCCTGTGTTGTGGGTGGTGTCCCCTTCCCCATGCCTATTCTGGCAGATGAATACTCCGCTCCCAGATTCCATGAGGTTTTACTAACTTGGGCTCTAGGATCCATTTTAACAGTCATTTGTCAGGTTATTCTTCCCTGGTCTTTTTTGATTTTATCATTTATGATTTTAAAGTCTTGTCGGTAGGCCAGTGCTTTTTAGGTCCACATCTGACTTCATGAACCCCATCCCTAACCCAACCCTAACCTAGCCAGTGCCATCGACAGACTTCTTTTTATTTCTTTTATCTTTATCTCTATTTTATCTGAATCAAACATTTATTCATTGGCTTTGTTACAATCCTCCTGAAAATGTACATGGTATAGGAATAGCTATAGAAAATGGATGGTGGGGAGGCAGGGTTTTGAACCCTGTTCTCCCGCACTGGAGTCTTTGACACTGCTCGGTGCGCCACTATATCAGCAGGAATGCTGTCCTTACATGACTAGAACCAATGGTTGGTTTTAACACATTTTCTCTTCCTACTTCTTTGACCCTCCCCCAGGGAGACCCAATCAGAGTGGGCCACACACTTTCCCTCCAAAATTTTGAATTTTCCCTCCAGTTTTTGGAATTTACTAACCAATCCTGAAACTCTGGTGTGGTGATTGGCTGGGACTGGCCCCCCCGGGGGTGGACCCAACCCCTCCCACCCCCGAACATCTACATAGGCACCCTGGCTGCCCATTCATTCTCCTTACCTCTGATGAAGCAATACTGTTTGCGAAACGTCAGGAGATTTTTAGCTTTTCTTGCACTTTCTTTGTTCCTTTTTTAACCAAAAGTACACCCCTGGAAGCCATTTTACTGACTTTTATGGGGGTTTTTTACTAAATTTTAACATTTAAATAAAGTTGAGTTTTTAATCGACGGAAGAGGTCGCTGCCGACTGATCCTCTCTACCAGCAACTATCCTGCCTCAATTTCACCAGCCGAGAAGCGAGTCTCCTCTTCATCCACAGGCGTCTTAAGACACAACCATCGTGTGGATCCAACCTACGACAAGACTGCCGCACTACAACACGGATGGAAGACTGAGACCCAGAATCTAAAACTGTTTCAAGGTAAGCACCCTTCCGTTTGATTAACCTAAAACTCGCTTTTTTTGTAAGGAACTTGATTGTACAGATCAGCTAATTAAATGAATGGTCAGCCAGCTCATAGAACACACACACATAAATATACACCTATACCACTAATGTCTCTTGTTACGCATGCTATATCCAGGCCCAATAATGACCAGACTACACAAGTCCGAACCCCTCGTGCCCGGCCCCCACTTACTCATCAGCGACCTGTTGTTTTGTCTGAACCCCCTCCTTTAGAAACGCGACGTCTCAGCAAGCAATATTTCAAATTGATCCAGGCCATCCACCATAAACATATAATAGATCGTTCCATTACCACAAACCAATTCCCCCCTGGTATGTTACGACAAGTAAATAGGCTTACAGAATTCATCAAACCGGCTGCTCCCTCACCTGATACACGAACAAAGGTTGCTAACAATACAACTTCCTGGATGCAAAATAATATGATCATTCTACAAGAACACTACTCTAGTATAATCACATCGTTTGGTTCACCCTCTAAAGACCCACTAGCCCTTCAAATAGCCATTGGTTGGGCTAGGAAACGCTACAATCATAAACTCACAATAGAAACTATTCATGCTGTGGAAGACACGCTAGGTTTTTCCCTTCATGATGTGACTGCTACCACCAGCTTACCTCCGCCCCCTAGGCCTCGCCAACCTGCTCCTAACACAGTTGCACGCCCCCCTCCCCTTCCTTCCATCCCAGAAGCAAGGGAGGAAAATGACTTTCCTCCCCTACCCAAGTCTGAAGCCCCTCACAAGTTATCACTCTATTTGGGGCCCCGCAGTTCCTTAGTAGAGGAAATAGCCCGTCATAACCTTCCATCTTCTGATAATCATCAGAATGTCTCTATATGTACTGAGGCTAGCCTACCTTCCACAAGCCAGGCCTTACAAAGGCCTTTTCCTGTGGCCACTCCCACCCAGTCTCCCACACCACGAGAAAGGGATCCTGTGATTACACCTGAATCTGCTCTCAACCCAAATCTCTCTCCGCCTGTTGAATGTAAATTGTCTGACATTCACTCAACGGTGCCACCTGTTGGTTTAACACAGGGAAGTAGCCCCAAGAGTGCATGTCACCCATCTGGACCCACTGCCTCAATTGGGTCCACAGCTGGTAATCTCGTAGCCTCGGACAAATCAGTCCCTTCTTATCCACAGTATGTACAGACTACCATTGATAAGAATCTTTATCATGCTGCTACTGCTGTATCACGTACGGCCTATCCACAACATGGGATATTGGCCTCTCCCCCACCCCCTGTGGCGTCCACCCCTCTGCCCCAAAGACCATCTAAGTCCAGAACCTTTAAATATACCATAGAAATTCAGAAAACACAACCTTCTTTACCAGTTTTAGAACTCTCACCCGTACTTCCCATCACCTCTAGTACACATGCCCATTACCCATCATTTTCTTTGATTTGTCCACAGCAATCAATTGAAGCTAACGCACCTCCATCTACAGCCATAGGCTCTGATGGCACCAAAATAAAAAACTCTGCTGCTGTACGGGAGGTTGGGGTTCAGGTCCATGTCCAACCCCAGGTAAATCCACCGGTTACTCCTGAGCTTGAGTCTGTTTCCCTCACCACCACTTACAATAAATCGAATGTTGCTGTTATCACTGAGGACTGCATTCAATCTGTGCTTTCCCCAACAGATCCTACTGGTGGGGTGGCTGGGACAGTAGAGCATTCGACTTCTCTTGATCCGATCACCTCTGAAAAAGAAAAAAATATCCCCAACATACCACCAAAGGAGGGCACTCCTAACATGATGAGTGGGACTCCAAAGGCCAACATGGCCACTCAGAGAGACCAGTCTGAGCCCTCCTTCCAAAACATTAATGAAGCCACTCAGCTCGAATCTCCTGGCCCCCCACCTGGGATCCCTACCACCCCATCGGCCACCCCCACTTCAACTCTTGCTTCAGATCCTCCTCATACCATATTTCAGACGCCCCTTTCATCCACCCGTTTCAAACCGTCTTATCATATAGCTCGCCCTCACCGTAAATTGACAGATTGGCAATTCAAACCTCGAAAACCCGTTCTTGTTTTAGGAGATTCCAATATCAATAGAATACCCCCTCATTACCATCCACAAATCCAATTAGACAGTTACCCGGGTGCCACTTTTTACCATTTTCATAAAATCTGTGAAAAAACAACAGTTAGCCCGCTCACCAAGATTCTTGTACTTTCAATAGGCATCAACAATAGAGATCAGGACCCCAAACAAACCTCCATTAAACAGCTTAAAGCCCTGTACAAACAGGCCCGCATTACTTTCCCGAATGCGGAGATTTATTTTCCTATCATGAACTTCTCTTCACAACTTACTGAAATACAACGGTCCAATCTCACACTCATCAACAACACCATTGCGACTCACTTTCCCTTCTTAGCTGAAATTCCGCATGATAAATTCCTCACTGAACAGGACAATATCCATTGGACTGCCACTACAGCCCAAAAAATTTTCCGATACTGGTGCAAACAATTAAATTTAACATTGAAATAGACCCTAATCGGGCTACTTATAATCCAGCTGATTCAACCTCTGATATTCCACCCCCACCAGTAACTCCCACTCCTACCACAGTAGCAGATCGCACCCGATTACAGTTAGATATGGACTCGAATATCCTAAACTTATCCTCCTTACTTACACTCTCCCCTGCGCAAGCCCAACTCTTAGAAAGAGGACTCTCTTTCATCCCCCGCCCTACAAAATATGACTGGGAGGAACTTCGAAGGGACATCCACAATTACCACAGACGCCTTAAAATCATTGATCATTTTCATACCCGGCCTAATCACCAGTACACACCTTTTACTTATTCATCTAACTGGGAACCTACCTTCTCACAAGCTAACCAACACATCCAGACATTGATTAAAACGGACAATCGTACCCTGCGTACATACCAACCCCCGTCGGATATTTCAGACAACCTGACGGGGGCTGAACGCAGGGCCCTCAAACAACTTTCCCGGAATCCTAATATTATCATAAAACCGGCTGATAAAGGCTCAAAAGTGGTAATTCTCGACAGACAACAATACTTACTAGAAGCGAATCGCCAACTTTCAAACACCAATTACTATAAACCTATTGCTAGTACACTTCAACACAACACTCAGACACAAATTCATAATATTATTTCTTCCTTACATATCAAGAAGTACATCACTACAAAACAGAAACATTTTCTAATGGGCCCCAATGTTCCCCGACCAAGACTTTTCTATCTTCTCCCCAAAATTCATAAGGATCCCGCAACTTGGACTATTCCCTTCGAGGTTCCTCCCGGTCGCCCCATAGTCTCCGATTTTAACAGTGTAACTTACAATGTCTCTCAGTACATCGACCACTTTCTCAATCCCCTATCCACCAAGCACCCCAGCTATATTAAAGATACCTACCATTTTCTGGACAGGATTCGGCCCATGACTGTTCCTATGCATTCTTACCTTTTCACCATAGATATAGATAGTTTGTATACTAATATCAATACAGACTTAGGTATACAAACTATACAATCCATTTTCAAAAAATATCCAGACAACAATAGACCAGATCAGGAACTTTTAAAATTACTTACCCTCTGCTTACAAAATAATGATTTCATGTTTAACAATAACCATTATCTGCAGATGCATGGAACAGCCATGGGCCAAAGGTTTGCACCGTCCTACGCCAATATTTATATGAGCGAGTGGGAGCGAGAAGCATTGGCCAAGTGCCCACTTCAACCCTCTCTTTTCCTTCGTTTTTTAGATGACATTATAGGTATTTGGCCACATAGTTTAACAGAATTCAATAAATTTACTCAAATTCTTAATAATCACCACCCCTCCATAAAAATTAAATCAACTATACATCCAGATCAGATTAACTTTCTGGATACCACGGTTTTTTTTCAGGCCATAGATTCAATCTCCAAACGCCCATTAACCAAGGTTTTCTTTAAAGCTACCGATACACATGCCCTCCTTCATAAGCTTAGTTATCATCCAAAACACACATTCAGGGGGATTATCAAATCCCAAATTATTCGATTTTACCGTATTTCTTCTTTACAGTCCGATCTCCACCACTCTATCCGTATTCTGTTTAATTCACTTCGTAAAAGACATTATTCAAAAAGGTTCTTGAGACAAATCAAGAATAGCACTTTGGCTGCTCTCGCTCCCACTCGCTCTCTCCCTGAAATCCCCTCCCCGAATTTGATCTTGCATCCCACTCTCAGTCCCCCATATCCCCCCAACGGTACTAAGGTTTGCACCCCCATTCCGTCTACTCCCAGTTCCTTATCCAATTTAGAGTCAGCACCCCATTCCTGCCCTTCTGCCTTTCCTCACCCAGTCGGCGATATGTGTCCCACTTCCCCATTTCGCCCTACTGTGACACCCATTCCTCAGGGTGAAAGAGGTCTATTGACTTGCACCAGTATCGGTAAGTACAACACTGTTGGCAGTAATCTCCCACACACACCTACAGGACATGTCCTTCCCTTCATTTCCACCTTCTCACATCGTATAACAGGTCTACATAAACAAATAAAGAATAATTTTTCTCGTGTTCAATTGCGTCACCCCCCCCTCCAGAACCACAAACTCATCTCAGCTTACCGAAGGAACCCCAACCTCCAAAGTATACTAGTTAAGTCTAAGTTCACTTCTCATAGCAATAACTCCAAAACCCCGGAACACAACCACTATCATCATAGAAAATTGATCACCAACCCCTACAGTAAATTGTCATTTCCACCCCATGGTTCCTTGTCCTTGCATCATAGTAATATAGTATACATCATCACTTGCACTATCTGCCACAAACATTACATTGGTGAGACTCAGCATACACTTTTGACCCGCTTTAAACAACACCTCCGGAATATTAGGCTCAATTCACTCCCTACCCATTTAGTGACACATTTTCAGCAGCATTCTCCAGACTCACTCATCATCACAGGCCTAGAAGCCAACATCCATTGGACGATTGGGCAAAGAAAGAGAGCGGAGAGAATTTGGATTGAGAGGCTGGGAACCATTACTCCCAAAGGTCTGAATGACATCCCTTAACACATTTTAATCTTTAGACAACACTAAAAACCAGGAGCAAACCAAAAAATTCTTTTTTTTTTTTTTTTTTTTTTTTTTTTTTTTTTTTTTTTTTTTTTAACATATAGGGAGGTAAATACGAATTATTCTAACACTTATATATTTTTAATTTATTATGTATTGATTATTGTCTTTATTATGTACTTCCCTCTGGTGGAATTTTATGAACTCAAATTTTGATTGATTTTATTCTGCATGCTTTGGATTATCTTGGTTATGAATTTTGGTGTTTTTATACTTTCTTCAAGAATTATGATTGATTACTTGTGCATGCCTTATATTATATAAAGTTCCACCAGCATCAATTATTTACTTATTTATTTATACATTTTCATATATACATATTATACATAGATATATATAATTTATTTATTTACTTATTTATTCATGTATTTATTTATTTATTTATTTATTTATTTTTTTTTTTTTTTTTTTTTTTTTTTTTTTTTTTTTTTTTTTTTTTTTTTTTTTTTTTTTTTTTTTTTCCCGCAACATTATCCCTCATCCTAAGTTAAATCCCAGATTCCTAACCTTAACCCTAGGACCCCTAACCCCAATCCCTGTCCCTAACCCCAACCCTTGGTTTTCCACCCCATCCCAATTTGTGATCCCTAATCCCAACCCCAGACCTTACTTCTGACCCCCAACCCCAACCCATGCCCCTTAACCCTAACCCCTGTCCCTAACCCCAACCCTTGGTTTTCCACCCCATCCCAATTTGTGATCCCTAATCCCGACCCCAGACCTTACCTCTGACCCCTAACCCCAACCCATGCCCCTTAACCCGAACCCTAACCTTAATTCCCAAATCTTTCCTTAGTTTATGTTCCCCAACCCCAACCCTACCTTAATTTCTGACACTTACCCTAATTTGTGACCCTTAACCCCAACCCTACATCCCTAACTCTTTTCCTTACCCCAAACCCCCTTGTCTTTTTCTTTTCACCCCCCCCCCCCTTTTTTTTTTTTTTTTCTCCCCATGCTACCCATTTACAAAAGTCGCAGGCCCCCAGTGGGATTCGAACCCAGGTCCCCTGGGTGGCAATCCTGCGGCTGTTCCACACTGCCACCTATTTTGTTAACTGACCCTGCTTAATACTTGTATTTGTCATCTTAGTGGTTTAATTTTTGTTTTTTTTCCTGTGCAATCCACTGGCAAAAGCCAGGGGCCCCCAGCGGGATTCGAGTCCCGGTCCCCTGGGTGGCAGCCCTGGGGCTGTTCCACATTGCCACCCATTTTGTTGACCAATTCTGCTTAATACTTGTATTTGTTATTTCAGTGAGGTGTTTTCTGCTTTTTCCTGTACAGGCCATCTCTCTAAAAAGTTGGTGGCCCCCGGTGGGATTCGAACCCCGGTCCCCTGGGTGGCAGTCCAGTGACTGTTCCACACAGCCACCCACCTTGTTGGCTAGCCATGTCTAATACTTGTATTTATCATTTGGTGGTGTGCTTTTTGTTTTGTTTTTTTTCCTTTGCAACCCATCTTTTAAAAAAAAGTTGGTGGCCCCCAGCGAGATTCGAACCCGGACCTTCTGGGTGACGGCCCTGCGGCTGTTCCACACAGCCACCTTATTTGCTGGCCAGCCTTGCTCAATACTTGCACTTATGTTTTTTTTTTTTTTTTTTTTTTTTTTTTTTTATATAAAATTGGTTGCTCCTGGCGGGATTCGAACCCGGGTCCCCTGTGTTGTGGGTGGTGTCCCCTTCCCCATGCCTATTCTGGCAGATGAATACTCCGCTCCCAGATTCCATGAGGTTTTACTAACTTGGGCTCTAGGATCCATTTTAACAGTCATTTGTTAGGTTATTCTTCCCTGGTCTTTTTTGATTTTATCATTTTATGATTTTAAAGTCTTGTCGGTAGGCCAGTGCTTTTTAGGTCCACATCTGACTTCATGAACCCCATCCCTAACCCAACCCTAACCCTACCCTGAGCATCCTCTAAGCACAAAGTGCAAAACAGCATGCTAACCCTAACCCTAACACGCACACAGACACACTCACACACAGACTCACACACACACAAAGACGCACACTCACAAAGAGACACACACACACACACACACACAGAGACGCACACTCACACACACACACAGACACACACTCACACACACACACACAGACGCACACTCACACAGAGACATATACTCACACACACACACACAGACGCACAGACACACACACAGACACACACACACACACACAGAGACGCACACTCACACAGAGACATATACTCACACACACACACACACACACAGACGCACAGACACACACTCTCATACACACACACACACACATACGCAGACACACACACACACACACTCACACACACACTCAGCCATAGAAACAAACCACGATTTGGAATTTGCCGTATCTCCGGAACCGTATGTCGTACAAACTCGGGGGTGGTACCGTTGGAAAGGGCGTGGCCACATTTGGGGGGGTAGGACTTGGTTTCATCTCTCTACCACCTTCCTAGCCCAAGTTATTCCAGTAAAAGGAAGATGGCAAAATTTGCCATCCTGCTTTTATCCCCTTAGTCTTCCAGTAAAACTGGGATGGCAAATTTTGCCATCCTGCTTTTATCCCCTTAGTCTAACCCTAACCCTACACACACAGAGACACACACACACACACACACACACACACAACCCTAACCCTAAGTGGCATATTTTCACCCGCGCTAACACTAACCCTAATGGAGGATCCTCAAACAACCAAGTGCAAAACAGGATGCTAACCCTAGCCCTAACACACACACAGACACACACTCACACACACACACACACAGACACACACTCACACACACACAGACACACACTCGCACACACACAAAGACGCACACTCACATAGAGACACACACTCACACAGAGACACACACAAAGACACACACTCACACAGAGACACACACAGACACACACGCACACTCACACACACACTCAGCCATAGAAACAAACCAAGATTGGAATTTGCTGTATCTCTGGAACTGTATGTCGTACAACCTCGGGGGTGGTACCGTTGGAAAGGGCGTGGCCACATTTGGGGGGGTAGGACTTGGTTTCATCTCTCTACCACCTTCCTAGCCCAAGTTATTCCAGTAAAACTGGGATGGCAAATTTTGCCATCCTGCTTTTATCCCCTTAGTCTAACCTCCGGTTGACTAGTAAACCCAATCCCATCCCCTTCTCACTTTCCTTCAGCCTGCGTTTTTATTGCCCCAGACTCGGCTCTTTTCTGTTGTGCTTGCCTCCACCATTTTTTTCTTCGCTTATCCGACTCAGTCCCTATTTTACATTGTTTTACCCAGTAAAAGAGGAATCAATGGCTAGCACACACCGTTAGCCTATCTTTCATTTTCTTATACCTTCCTCCATAACCCGATGGAGCAGTAAAAGGGAGGAGGGGTGGAGCCCTTTTTCCGCTTCGGTGGAGATTTGAACCCTGGCCTCCCGGGTGGCAGATCAGGGATCTTTCCCCACTGCCACCCATAGTCTTAATACTAGTTGTGTTTTTATTCCACCCCTTATTGATTTTTAGTTCTAAGTCTTATTGGTCTACAAAACTGGAGGTGGCCAATGGCCACCGTTTTGTTTGTGGGGGGGAGTCGGTTGGGGCACTTTGCTTTGGTGGGGACTTGAACCCTGGTCCCCCGCGTTGTAGTCTGGGGACCTTTCCCCACTGCCATCTATTAGCTAATACTTAGTCCCTTTTTAATCCCATTTCTTATTTGTTTCTTAACTTTAGCTCCATTGGACTACAAACATCAAAATGGCTGACGGCCACCATTTTGTTTACGGTCCGTCCTCCTTCTCCCTCCATTTTGTCTGTCTGAGCAGGTTTCTTTTTTCTATAGAAAAAGAAAAAAAAGTTTCTTTTGGGGAGGGGTGGGATTCGAACCCGGGTCCCCCGCGTTGTAGTCTGGGGACCTTTCCCCACTGCCATCTATTAGCTTATACTTCATACTATTTTTTAGTTTTTTAACTTTAACCTCATTGGACTACAAACATCAAAAGGGCTGACGGCCACCATTTTGTTTGTGATCCGTCTTCCTCCTTCCTCCATTTTGTTTGTTTGAACAGGTTTCTCTCCTCCATAAAGAAAAAGTTTTTTTGGGGGGGATTCAAAGCCGGTTCCCCTGTGTGGCGGGTCGACTGCTTTGCCCCTCAGCCACCGTTTTTCTTTTCTGAAGTAAGATCCACATGGGTACTACTCACAAAAACAATTTTTTCTAATTTTTTTTAAATAAAATTAATAAATGAAGATTTACACTGTTTTACTTGGTCTGTTTAACTTTTCTTAATTAATACATCATTCAGGTCCTTCATCTCCCTCATTTATTTATTCTTTGCACTTCAGTCACTAACTTTTTATAATTCAGGATCTCATAACTTGTCGGTAGGCCAGTGCCCTTAAGGTCTATATTTGACTTCACAAACCCCAACCCTAACCTAGCCAGTGCCACCGACCTATAGTTCTTATCTTCAGTCTCCATAATAACTTTTCATACATTTACATAGTTTTTTTCTTCTTTTCAAAGTACCACCATTGTGCACAAAACTGTTAATGAAAAGTGGAAATTGTTGGGACTGAGTTTTGAACTCAGTCCATCCACACCAGGCTCCTCAGCACTACAAGGTGTGCTATCACATTAGTGATAAACAATACTGTTGATATCACCATGAGAGCTTGATCTGGTTCCTTGAGAAGATTTTTTTGTTTTTTTGTTTCTCTTCCTAGGAACCAATTAGAAAGGATCACTCACTTTCCCTCCCAAAATTTGAATTTTCCCTCCAATTTTGGACCTATGAGCCAAGACATTCCAGGCTCTGGTGCAGTGATTGGTCGGGACTGGCCTCAGGGGTGGGCCCAATTTCCCCTACCCATTAAGTCTATATATACACCCAGGCTGTCCATTTGTTCTCCTTATCCTCTGATGAAGCAATAGTTTTTGCGAAACGTCAGGAGTTTTTTAGCTTTTGTGCACTTTCTTTGTTCTTTCTTTTATTAAAATTATACCCTGGAAAGCCCTCATCACCGGCTTTTATGGGTCTTTTTTAATGGTTTTAACATCTTAATAAAATTGAGTTTTTAATCATCGGAAGTGGCTGCTGCCATTTGATTTACCTTGACAAACAACGACCCCGACTCGTCTTCATCTGCCGAGAAGCGTGTCCCTTTTGCTCCCCTCAACAGACACAATCATTGTCTGGACCTCAACATCACGGCTAGGAGACCAGGACCAAGACACAACTACTGTCGGCAACTAGCTCATATCCAACAAACAACCGGGAAGAAGACTGAGACCAGAACTAAAGGTGTATCAAGGTAAGCGCCCTTCCGGCTGATTAACTTTACAACTCTTTTTTTATTGTATTTGAACTTGATTGTGCAGAAGAGCTAACTAAATGAATGGACAGCCTACACACCGAACACACACACACACAATTACACACCTGTACCGTTAATGTCCCTCACCACACATAATACTTATAGTTCCACTAATGCTCGCCGCACACGATCCAAATCTTCGCACATGCCGCTTCGAGTCCCTATTAATCGTCCCTCACCTATTCACTGGCAATCTCCCAATCTCTCTGAACCACCCTCTTTAGAAACACGGAATCGTAGTAAGCAGTACTTTAAATTGATTCAGGCTACTCATCACAAACGCATAGTAGACAATGCCATCACCACTAACCAGTTTCCTCCCGGCATGCTACGACAAGTTAACAGACTCACCCAGTTCATTAAACCGGCAACCCCCACATCCGACACACGAGCAAAAATTGTAGACAATACAACCTCTTGGATGCTAAATAACATGACTATTCTACAAGAACACTATTCCGACATCATCACAACTTTTAATCAAACTCCAAAGAATCCAATAGCCCTGCAAATAGCTGTTGGATGGGCGAAAAAAACGGTATACGCACAGACTTACAGTAGAGACCATCCATACTGTAGAACAGACACTGGGTGTTTTCCTACAGGACTCATCTCCCAGCACTCAGGGCGCTCCTCATCCTAAGCCCTCTCTTCCTGCTTCCCATGCAACTGTACATTCCCTTTTTCCCATCCCAGAAGAAGGAGAGGATAATGACTTTCCTCCTCTACCTAAATCTGAGGCACCTTACAAACTCTCATTGTATTTAGGGCCTCGTCGTTCTTTAACAGAAGAAATAGCTGATCATGGCCCTGTACCTTCTGAGAACTCCCAGAATCCACCTGCTTTTGCAAGAAACCAGCCTTTACTGGAGCCCTCTTCTGAGGCCACGCCCACCCCCAGCCAGACACCACGAGTGAGGGTTCAGGTTGAAACATCCAAACCCTCTTTTAGCCCAAGCCCCCCTCAAACTGTGGAAAGTAAAAAGACTGGCAGTAACTCTTTGGGTAAATCTGCCCGTGGAGCAAAGGAAGACACTGATTCTTCTAAACCTTTGCTACCCTCGTATCCGCTTTATACTCAGACGACTACAGTCAGCAAACCCAACTATGCAACTAAGGCTGTGGTGCCCTCTCGCTCTACAGCCCACCCTCGCGATGAGGTGCTGGCCCTTCATCCACCCCTCTCAGCTTCGTCCCCTCTGCCCCAGAGAACGACCAAACTTAAAAGGTCCAGTCTTAAGATTGATAGCAATAAAGCACAACCTCCCCTACCAATGCTACAGCTTTCACCAGAGCTTCCCATTGTTGCTAGTAAGTACACCCAACAATCAGTACTTTCTCCCACCTTTACACAGGAATCCACCAAAGGCAATATACCTCCAAGTATGGTCACAGGCTCAAGTGACGCTGGACCCAAACAATCACTTGTCATGAAGAAGGTTGGAGTTCAAGTCCATGTCCGACCACAGGTAAATCCTCCGGCCTCCACAGACTTTGAGTCTGTTTCTCTCACGACCACTTACACCAGATCCAATGTGGCTGTCATTACAGAAGAATTAATATCATCAGTGCTCTCTCCTACAGATCCTAGTGGTGGAGGTATTGACCTGGCAGGCCAGCTGGCCTCTGCTAATTCCATTCCTGTTGAAAATAATTGTATCCCCAATAAAACATCGGAGGAGGGCACTCCTAACATGATGAGTGGGACTCTAAGGGTCAATATGGCCGCTCAGAGAGACCAGTCTGAGCCCTCCTTTCAGAATGGTGAGGAGGCTGGCCTGCCCGGTCCTCTTGATCCACCACCCAAGAATTCAGATCCATTGATTGCCACTACCACCCCTACGTCTACTGTAGTCCCCCTCACTCCTAGTTGTATTATACAACATACTGCCCCTGTCAATGCTCGCTTCAGGCCCACTTACCATATTGCTCGACCTCACCGAAGAATGATTGACTGGCAATTTAAACCCAGAAAACCCATTCTCATTCTGGGCGACTCCAACATTAACAGGATTCCTCCTCATCATAATCCACAGATACAGTTAGACAGTTATCCAGGGGCGACTTTCTACCATTTCGGCAAGATCTGCGAGAAAACCCCAGTTAGCCCCTCAACAAAAATCCTCATTCTTTCAATAGGAATAAATAACAGGGATCAGGACCCCAAACAAACTTCCATTAAACAACTCAGAGCTCTCCATAAACAGGCACGTAGCACTTTCCCCAATGCAGCGATTTATTTTCCAATAATGAACTTTTCCCCACAGCTCACTGACATTCAGAAGTCTAATCTGAAACTCATCAATAACACCATTGCAACCCATTTCTTGTTCTTGGCAGAGATTCCCCATGATACGTTTCAAACTGAGCATGATAATATTCATTGGACTTCTACCACAGCGCAACAAATTTTCCAATACTGGTGTGAACAACTAAATTTACCCCTGGATTAGACCCTAACCCGGCCATCCAGAACAAAACTTCCCCCTATCATTCCATTATCAATAATACTAGCACAACTTCAATTTCGATGAATCCATCTCCACTGGTGAACCATAACCCCTCCATTGCAGATCGGACTAGGTTACAGCTAGATACAGACTCAAATATCTTAAATTTATCCTCTTTACTCGTACTCTCTCCCCCTCATAAAACGTCAAAGTTATCTGTGTCCATGATGTCAGAGACTTCAGAGCGATCTGTGGAAATGTATTTGACTGTGATTTAACTTCAATGTTATTTGTGATGATGATGTCAGAGACTTCAAAGCGATCTGTGAAAATGTCTTTGTTGTTTTACTTCAATTGTTCTTGTGATGATGATCTCAGACACTTCACAGCCGTCTGTGAAAATGTCGTTGACTGTTGTTGAACTTCAATGGTACTTGTGATGATGATGTCAGAGACTTCAAAGCCATCTGTGAAAATGTCTTTGACTATTAAAGACTGTCCAAGTTATACATGACTATGAAATCAGACACTTCAAAAGCGTCTGTGAAAATGTCGTTGGATGTCTAGACCGTCCACGTTATGAGCTACTATGAAGTCAGAGACTTCAGTTCCATCTGTGAAAAAGTCGTCGTCATAAAACGTCAAAGTTATCCGTGTCCATGATGTCAGAGACTTCAAAGCCATGTGCGAAAATGCATTTGACTGTTGTTTAACTTGAATGTTTTTGTGATGATGATGTCAGAGACTTCAAAGCGATCTGTGAAAATGTCTTTGTTGTTTTACTTCAGTTGTTCTTGTGATGATGATCTCAAACACATCAAAGCCATCTGTGAAAATGTTGTTGACTGTTGTTTAACACCGTGGAGTCGACAGACGCGCCGGCGCGTCCTTATCACAAGACCACTTTAAGACGACGTAGCTGCAAGACGCAGCCTCGCTGAATCTCAGTTTTTTTTTGTCGAAAGTGGGCACTTCAAACTATATACAAGTTTTTAAATTTTGTTAATACGTCAAGTAAAACCCGAGTTATGATAAAAAATATACGCACTTTTTTTTTCCTGAACATTGCCATCACGTTTGGTGCGCGTTTGGGGCGAGTTTTATGCAAGAAGACGCAGTAAACACCAGCGCATTGAGCGCCCTTCATTCAGCGCACTTCAGCGCATTTTCCCCAGTCGGATTTTAGAGTTTTTGTGTGATTTTAGGTCCAGTGTGTTAATACAGTATGTCAAAATGAAAAAAATAACAGTAAATCACACTTGTGAGGTTGTGCTGATCAAAAATGATACAAAAATGGCAAGATAAAAAAAATTCTAAGTTGAAATATAAAATTAGAATCAAAAATAGTCAACAACTGATAATTATACAAGACTCCATAGGGTTAAATAACAGTCAAATACATTTTCACACATGGCTTTGAAGTCTCTGACATCATGGACACCGATAACTTTGACGTTTTATGATGACGACTTTTTCATAGATGGAAGTGAAGTCTCAGATTTCATAGTCACCCATAACGTGGATGTTCTTTACATCCAAAGACGTTTTCACAGATGGTTTTGAAGTTTCCGACTTCATAGTCACTTATGACTTGGATGGTCAAGTCAACTTTATTTGTATAGCCCATTTTTACAAGCAGTTTGTCTCAAAGGGCTTAACATAGCATCAGCAACATCCTCTGCCCTTCGACCCTCACATCGACTAAGGAAAAACTCCCAGAAAAACCTTTAACAGGAAAAAATGGAAGAAACCTCAGGGTGAGCAACAGAGGAGGGATCCCTCACCCAGGACGGGCAGACGTGCAATGGATGTTGTACAGGCAGGAAAGCAATTTACAACATGAGAAATTACATTACTAAAAAGATAAGTAAAACAAAATCTCAACTGTTTAGTTTCACTATTGCTACCACCTCAATATGATTTTAACATTTCACAAGTTATAAGAGAATTATAGTAATGAAAATTATAATGAACTGATTTCGGCCCGTAGGGAGAGCCACCCCGCCGGTAGTCAGTATACAGAAGAATGACAGGCAGATGTCAACAATACACATTGGGTTGGTCATAGAGCCGGCTATAGTTCAGCATGAAGATCTGGATGGAGAGATACCTGCAGAAGGATACAGAGAGAGAGAGAGAGAGAGAGAGAGAGAGAGAGGGAGAGGGAGGGAGGGAGAGACAGAAGACTACGAGGAGAACTGGACACACAGTTAGCGACATAAAACAATGAACTGCATGTTAATCTGACGATGGGAGAGGATAGAAGGGGAAAAGGGGGAGGGGAAATTGCTTGGTGGATCATGTTTGTGTCCCCACGGCAGCATAGGCCTATAGCAGCTTAGCTATGATAGAGATTTAAAGATTAACAGTTAGTCAGACCTATTCTACCTATGGCTATATAGCATGAGGTGAGTGAAACTATGCCTACCAGCCCTACACACTTTATTTGGTGCTAACTATATGCTTTACTGAACAGAAAGGTTTTAAGTTTAGTCTTAAAAGTGGAGGTGGTATCTGCCTGTCGAACCCAGGTTGGCAACTGGTTCCACAGCAGGGGTGCCTGATAGCTAAAGGCTCGTCCTCCCGTTCTACTTTTAAGAATTCTGGGAACTGTAAGTAAACCCGCACTCTGTGATCTGAGTGATCTATTGGGAATATATGGAACTATTAGATCCTGCAGGTATGATGGGGCTAGTCCATTTAGGGCCTTATATGTAAGTAGGAGAATTTTAAAGTCTATTCTGAATTTTACCGGAAGCCAGTGAAGAGAAGCTAAGATGGGGGAGATGTGATCCCTTTTACTGATTCCAGTTAAAACTCTAGCTGCTGCATTCTGGATCAGCTGCAGGCTATTAATGGAGTAATTTGGACATCCTGACAATAGTGAGTTGCAGTAGTCCAGCCTAGAAGTAACGAAAGCATGGACAAGTTTTTCAGCATCACTCTGAGAGAGGACACTCCTAATCTTAGCAATATTACGGAGGTGAAAGAAGGCGGTCTTAGAGGTCTGTTTAATGTGATGAATAAATGACACGTCCTGATAAGTGCTTATGCCGACTATATTTGGCTACCTGAAATAAAAAACAGGCATATTCATCAATTTCCTGAGCATAACTGGCATAATTCTTCACACTAATCATTTCCATAGGAGGAATAACAACACTCACAAAACGACTGACTGAAGAATGCAGCTGTTTGAGCTGATGGTTCTTCTCAAGCTCACATTCCAGTAGCTGCTTCACGACCTGTAGTTCCGTATAGAGAACCTGGCAGCTACGGCACCCAGGTGCAGGTGATTTAACTGGTTGACGTCCTCGTTTTTTCCTCACTGAGGGCTGCAATGGAAATGATGTATGTAATGATGTCTTAGCTGTGGCTGACACTATGGAGGACACTGTTGTGGAGTCAGGGAGAGACTTGCTAGTGGAGGAATTTGAAAACTGTATATCTGTCTTGCTGTGGAGACCTTCCTTGGGGGAAGGAGGCTGGGGGATCAGGGATGACCTGGCCAAGCAGATCCTCATAGGGAGAAAGAAGATGTTTATCTGGACTGCACTGGTCAAGGAGAGGAGATGGAGGCTTGGAATCTGGGCAGTCCATGTCAAGGACATACACACTAGGAGGAAGAGGGGGAGGCTGTACACCCGTGTTATCCTGGATGTTGAGAACCTCATCGGGAGAAGCAGGAGGTGGAGGAGGCTGTGGATCGGGGCTGGCCTCGACGTGGAGAAGCTCATCGGGAGAAGGAGTAGGTGGAGGATGCTGTGGATCTGGGCTGGCCTGGACGTGGAGACCTTCATCGGAAGAAGCAGCAGGTGGAGGAGGCTGTGGATCTGGGCTGGCCTGGATGTGGAGACCCGCTGTGGCAGGACGCTGCACATCATGGTCATCAGTGCCAGCAATCGCTGCAGGGAAAGTTTGTGACCTCTCCTGATACCCTCTTCGACGGCTGCATCATCAACCTCATCCATATGGGACACCATTGGGGGTGTTGGCTTTGACGCCCTGCAAGTTCCCTCGCAATGAACCGGTTCTTTGTGTTCTCAATGTACAGTTTTACCATAGGTTGCTGAAAATGTACAATATTAAATCTTTTCTTCAAATGACAACCGCAGGGCTGTGTATCAGGGTTCTCCATTCCAGTGTCACCAGTATGTTATTTGCTATCAGTCACACGTATATTTCAGATTTTGTCTCCAAAGTGCTGTTTATACTACCATAAAGCATGAACATGGTAATTTGCTATACATCACAAAAAAAATCTACCTTCAGTTGATGGACTGTCAAAAGGTTAAGCACCTGATGACAAATAAATCAAGCCTATTGATGTATTTGGATTTACAGAGCCTGACTGGCCAATCCAGATTTGCTCTGAAGCTGTGGAAATGCAAAAATAACAAAGAAACACATTGGTGCATAAAACGCATAGAGTCAGTAAATATAAAAAACAAATTAAACCTCCTAAGAGTTAGATGAAATACTTACTGTCGGTGAGCAAATCTGCTCAAAAGGAGCAGTTCTACTAAGGTTCTAAGACTGATGAAGAAAGCAGTCTGTAAACTTGTTTCCATTTGAATTACAGTCAGATTTACAAAAACAGCGTTCTCTCGCTGAGATAAGACCAAAATGAACAAGTAGTGTATGTAGCTGCTAAACTTCTCAATAAACACATCAAACCATTAAGAACTTGATATTTTCTCAATTCTGCATATGTCTGATGAAGAAAGTACTTTGCAAACATGTTTCCCTTTGAACTACAGTCAGATTTACAAAAACAGTAGTGTGTGTAGCTGCTAAACTTCAGATTAAACACATCAAACCATTAAGAACTTGATATTTTCTCAATTCTGCATATGTCTGATGAAGAAAGCAGTCTGTAACCATGTTTAGAAGTGAACTACAGTCAGATTTACATAAACAGCGTTCTCTCGCCGAGATAAGGCCAAAATGAACAAGTAGTGTGTGTAGCTGCTAAACTTCACAATAAACACATCAAACCATTGAGAACTTGCTATTTTGTCAATCCTGCATATGTCTGATGAAGAAAGCAGTCTGTAAACTTGTTTACAAGTGAACTGCAGTCAGATTTACAAAAACAGCGTTCTCTCGCTGAGATAAGGCCAAAATGAACAAGTAGTGTGTGTAGCTGCTAAACTTCACAATAAACACATCAAACCATTAAGAACTTGCTATTTTGTCAATCCTGCATATGTCTGACGAAGAAAGCAGTCTGTAACCATGTTTAGAAGTGAACTACAGTCAGATTTACAAAAACAGCGTTCTCTCGCTGAGATAAGGCCAAAATGAACAAGTAGTGTGTGTAGCTGCTAAACTTCACAATAAACACATCAAAGCATTAAGAACTTGCTATTTTCTCAATCCTGCATATGTCTGATGAAGAAAGCAGTCTGTAACTATGTTTAGAAGTGAACTGCAGCCAGATTTACAAAAACAGCGTTCTCTCGCTGAGATAAGGCCAAAATGAACAAGTAGTGTGTGTAGCTGCTAAACTTCACAATAAACACATCAAAGCATTAAGAACTTGCTATTTTCTCAATCCTGCATATGTCCGATGAAGAAAGCAGTCTGTAACCATGTTTCCAACTGAATTATAGTCAGATTTACAAAAACAGCGTTCTCTCGCTGAGATAAGGCCAAAATGAACAAGTAGTGTGTGTAGCTGCTAAACTTCACAATAAACACATCAAAGCATTAATAACTTGCTATTTTCTCAATCCTGCATATGTCTGATGAAGAAAGCAGTCTGTAACCATGTTTAGAAGTGAACTGCAGTCAGATTTACAAAAACAGCGTTCTCTCGCTGAGATAAGGCCAAAATGAACAAGTAGTGTGTGTAGCTGCTAAACTTCACAATAAACACATCAAACCATTAAGAACTTGCTATTTTCTCAATCCTGCATATGTCTGATGAAGAAAGCAGTCTGTAACCATGTTTAGAAGTGAACTGCAGTCAGATTTACAAAAACAGCGTTCTCTCGCTGAGATAAGGCCAAAATGAACAAGTAGTGTGTGTAGCTGCTAAACTTCACAATAAACACATCAAACCATTAAGAACTTGCTATTTTCTCACTCCTGCATATGTCTGATGAAGAAAGCAGTCTGTAACCATGTTTCCAACTGAATTATAGTCAGATTTACAAAAACAGCGTTCTCTCGCTGAGATAAGGCCAAAATGAACAAGTAGTGTGTGTAGCTGCTAAACTTCACAATAAACACATCAAACCATTAAGAACTTGCTATTTTCTCAATCCTGCATATGTCTGATGAAGAAAGCAGTCTGTAACCATGTTTAGAAGTGAACTGCAGTCAGATTTACAAAAACAGCGTTCTCTCGCTGAGATAAGGCCAAAATGAACAAGTAGTGTGTGTAGCTGCTAAACTTCACAATAAACACATCAAACCATTAAGAACTTGCTATTTTCTCAATCCTGCATATGTCTGATGAAGAAAGCAGTCTGTAACCATGTTTCCAACTGAATTATAGTCAGATTTACAAAAACAGCGTTCTCTCGCTGAGATAAGGCCAAAATGAACAAGTAGTGTGTGTAGCTGCTAAACTTCACAATAAACACATCAAACCATTAAGAACTTGCTATTTTCTCAATCCTGCATATGTCTGATGAAGAAAGCAGTCTGTAACCATGTTTCCAACTGAATTATAGTCAGATTTACAAAAACAGCGTTCTCTCGCTGAGATAAGGCCAAAATGAACAAGTAGTGTGTGTAGCTGCTAAACTTCACAATAAACACATCAAAGCATTAAGAACTTGCTATTTTCTCAATCCTGCATATGTCTGATGAAGAAAGCAGTCTGTAACCATGTTTAGAAGTGAACTGCAGTCAGATTTACAAAAACAGCGTTCTCTCGCTGAGATAAGGCCAAAATGAACAAGTAGTGTGTGTAGCTGCTAAACTTCACAATAAACACATCAAAGCATTAAGAACTTGCTATTTTCTCAATCCTGCATATGTCTGATGAAGAAAGCAGTCTGTAACCATGTTTAGAAGTGAACTGCAGTCAGATTTACAAAAACAGCGTTCTCTCGCTGAGATAAGGCCAAAATGAACAAGTAGTGTGTGTAGCTGCTAAACTTCACAATAAACACATCAAACCATTAAGAACTTGCTATTTTCTCAATCCTGCATATGTCTGATGAAGAAAGCAGTCTGTAACCATGTTTCCAACTGAATTATAGTCAGATTTACAAAAACAGCGTTCTCTCGCTGAGATAAGGCCAAAATGAACAAGTAGTGTGTGTAGCTGCTAAACTTCACAATAAACACATCAAAGCATTAAGAACTTGCTATTTTCTCAATCCTGCATATGTCTGATGAAGAAAGCAGTCTGTAACCATGTTTCCAACTGAACTGCAGTCAGATTTACAAAAACAGCGTTCTCTCGCTGAGATAAGGCCAAAATGAACAAGTAGTGTGTGTAGCTGCTAAACTTCACAATAAACACATCAAAGCATTAAGAACTTGCTATTTTCTCAATCCTGCATATGTCTGATGAAGAAAGCAGTCTGTAACCATGTTTCCAACTGAATTATAGTCAGATTTACAAAAACAGCGTTCTCTCGCTGAGATAAGGCCAAAATGAACAAGTAGTGTGTGTAGCTGCTAAACTTCACAATAAACACATCAAAGCATTAAGAACTTGCTATTTTCTCAATCCTGCATATGTCTGATGAAGAAAGCAGTCTGTAACCATGTTTCCAACTGAATTATAGTCAGATTTACAAAAACAGCGTTCTCTCGCTGAGATAAGGCCAAAATGAACAAGTAGTGTGTGTAGCTGCTAAACTTCACAATAAACACATCAAAGCATTAAGAACTTGCTATTTTCTCAATCCTGCATATGTCTGATGAAGAAAGCAGTCTGTAACCATGTTTAGAAGTGAACTGCAGCCAGATTTACAAAAACAGCGTTCTCTCGCTGAGATAAGGCCAAAATGAACAAGTAGTGTGTGTAGCTGCTAAACTTCACAATAAACACATCAAACCATTAAGAACTTGCTATTTTCTCAATCCTGCATATGTCTGATGAAGAAAGCAGTCTGTAACCATGTTTCCAACTGAATTATAGTCAGATTTACAAAAACAGCGTTCTCTCGCTGAGATAAGGCCAAAATGAACAAGTAGTGTGTGTAGCTGCTAAACTTCACAATAAACACATCAAAGCATTAAGAACTTGCTATTTTCTCAATCCTGCATATGTCTGATGAAGAAAGCAGTCTGTAACCATGTTTAGAAGTGAACTGCAGTCAGATTTACAAAAACAGCGTTCTCTCGCTGAGATAAGGCCAAAATGAACAAGTAGTGTGTGTAGCTGCTAAACTTCACAATAAACACATCAAACCATTAAGAACTTGCTATTTTCTCAATCCTGCATATGTCTGATGAAGAAAGCAGTCTGTAACCATGTTTCCAACTGAATTATAGTCAGATTTACAAAAACAGCGTTCTCTCGCTGAGATAAGGCCAAAATGAACAAGTAGTGTGTGTAGCTGCTAAACTTCACAATAAACACATCAAACCATTAAGAACTTGCTATTTTCTCAATCCTGCATATGTCTGATGAAGAAAGCAGTCTGTAACCATGTTTCCAAGTGAATTATAGTCAGATTTACAAAAACAGCGTTCTCTCGCTGAGATATGGCCAAAATGAACAAGTAGTGTGTGTAGCTGCTAAACTTCACAATAAACACATCAAACCATTAAGAACTTGCTATTTTCTCAATCCTGCATATGTCTGATGAAGAAAGCAGTCTGTAACCATGTTTCCAACTGAATTATAGTCAGATTTACAAAAACAGCGTTCTCTCGCTGAGATAAGGCCAAAATGAACAAGTAGTGTGTGTAGCTGCTAAACTTCACAATAAACACATCAAACCATTAAGAACTTGCTATTTTCTCAATCCTGCATATGTCTGATGAAGAAAGCAGTCTGTAACCATGTTTCCAACTGAATTATAGTCAGATTTACAAAAACAGCGTTCTCTCGCTGAGATAAGGCCAAAATGAACAAGTAGTGTGTGTAGCTGCTAAACTTCACAATAAACACATCAAAGCATTAAGAACTTGCTATTTTCTCAA
>NW_025421236.1:0-22500 GCF_020382885.2 Scatophagus argus
TTCATTTTGGCCTTATCTCAGCGAGAGAACGCTGTTTTTGTAAATCTGGCTGCAGTTCACTTCTAAACATGGTTACAGACTGCTTTCTTCATCAGACATATGCAGGATTGAGAAAATATGACGTAGTTAATGCTTTGATGTGTTTATTGTGAAGTTTAGCAGCTACACACACTACTTGTTCATTTTGGCCTTATCTCAGCGAGAGAACGCTGTTTTTGTAAATCTGACTATAATTCAGTTGGAAACATGGTTACAGACTGCTTTCTTCATCAGACATATGCAGGATTGAGAAAATATGACGTAGTTAATGCTTTGATGTGTTTATTGTGAAGTTTAGCAGCTACACACACTACTTGTTCATTTTGGCCTTATCTCAGCGAGAGAACGCTGTTTTTGTAAATCTGGCTGCAGTTCACTTCTAAACATGGTTACAGACTGCTTTCTTCATCAGACATATGCAGGATTGAGAAAATATGACGTAGTTAATGCTTTGATGTGTTTATTGTGAAGTTTAGCAGCTACACACACTACTTGTTCATTTTGGCCTTATCTCAGCGAGAGAACGCTGTTTTTGTAAATCTGACTGCAGTTCAGTTGGAAACATGGTTACAGACTGCTTTCTTCATCAGACATATGCAGAATTGAGAAAATAGCAAGTTCTTAATGGTTTGATGTGTTTATTGTGAAGTTTAGCAGCTACACACACTACTTGTTCATTTTGGCCTTATCTCAGCGAGAGAACGCTGTTTTTGTAAATCTGACTATAATTCAGTTGGAAACATGGTTACAGACTGCTTTCTTCATCAGACATATGCAGGATTGAGAAAATATGACGTAGTTAATGCTTTGATGTGTTTATTGTGAAGTTTAGCAGCTACACACACTACTTGTTCATTTTGGCCTTATCTCAGCGAGAGAACGCTGGTTTTGTAAATCTGGCTGCAGTTCACTTCTAAACATGGTTACAGACTGCTTTCTTCATCAGACATATGCAGGATTGAGAAAATATGACGTAGTTAATGCTTTGATGTGTTTATTGTGAAGTTTAGCAGCTACACGCACTACTTGTTCATTTTGGCCTTATCTCAGCGAGAGAACGCTGTTTTTGTAAATCTGACTATAATTCAGTTGGAAACATGGTTACAGACTGCTTTCTTCATCAGACATATGCAGGATTGAGAAAATAGCAAGTTCTTAATGGTTTGATGTGTTTATTGTGAAGTTTAGCAGCTACACACACTACTTGTTCATTTTGGCCTTATCTCAGCGAGAGAACGCTGTTTTTGTAAATCTGACTGCAGTTCACTTCTAAACATGGTTACAGACTGCTTTCTTCATCAGACATATGCAGGATTGAGAAAATATGACGTAGTTAATGCTTTGATGTGTTTATTGTGAAGTTTAGCAGCTACACACACTACTTGTTCATTTTGGCCTTATCTCAGCGAGAGAACGCTGTTTTTGTAAATCTGACTATAATTCAGTTGGAAACGTGGTTACAGACTGCTTTCTTCATCAGACATATGCAGAATTGAGAAAATAGCAAGTTCTTAATGGTTTGATGTGTTTATTGTGAAGTTTAGCAGCTACACACACTACTTGTTCATTTTGGCCTTATCTCAGCGAGAGAACGCTGTTTTTGTAAATCTGACTGCAGTTCACTTCTAAACATGGTTACAGACTGCTTTCTTCATCAGACATATGCAGGATTGAGAAAATATGACGTAGTTAATGCTTTGATGTGTTTATTGTGAAGTTTAGCAGCTACACACACTACTTGTTCATTTTGGCCTTATCTCAGCGAGAGAACGCTGTTTTTGTAAATCTGGCTGCAGTTCACTTCTAAACATGGTTACAGACTGCTTTCTTCATCAGACATATGCAGGATTGAGAAAATATGACGTAGTTAATGCTTTGATGTGTTTATTGTGAAGTTTAGCAGCTACACGCACTACTTGTTCATTTTGGCCTTATCTCAGCGAGAGAACGCTGTTTTTGTAAATCTGACTATAATTCAGTTGGAAACATGGTTACAGACTGCTTTCTTCATCAGACATATGCAGAATTGAGAAAATATGACGTAGTTAATGCTTTGATGTGTTTATTGTGAAGTTTAGCAGCTACACACACTACTAGTTCATTTTGGCCTTATCTCAGCGAGAGAACGCTGTTTTTGTAAATCTGACTATAATTCAGTTGGAAACATGGTTACAGACTGCTTTCTTCATCAGACATATGCAGAATTGAGAAAATAGCAAGTTCTTAATGGTTTGATGTGTTTATTGTGAAGTTTAGCAGCTACACACACTACTTGTTCATTTTGGCCTTATCTCAGCGAGAGAACGCTGTTTTTGTAAATCTGACTATAATTCACTTCGAAACATGGTTACAGACTGCTTTCTTCATCAGACATATGCAGGATTGAGAAAATATGACGTAGTTAATGCTTTGATGTGTTTATTGTGAAGTTTAGCAGCTACACACACTACTTGTTCATTTTGGCCTTATCTCAGCGAGAGAACGCTGTTTTTGTAAATCTGGCTGCAGTTCACTTCTAAACATGGTTACAGACTGCTTTCTTCATCAGACATATGCAGGATTGAGAAAATATGACGTTCTTAATGGTTTGATGTGTTTATTGTGAAGTTTAGCAGCTACACACACTACTTGTTCATTTTGGCCTTATCTCAGCGAGAGAACGCTGTTTTTGTAAATCTGACTATAATTCAGTTGGAAACATGGTTACAGACTGCTTTCTTCATCAGACATATGCAGAATTGAGAAAATATGACGTAGTTAATGCTTTGATGTGTTTATTGTGAAGTTTAGCAGCTACACACACTACTTGTTCATTTTGGCCTTATCTCAGCGAGAGAACGCTGTTTTTGTAAATCTGACTATAATTCAGTTGGAAACATGGTTAGAGACTGCTTTCTTCATCAGACATATGCAGGATTGAGAAAATAGCAAGTTCTTAATGGTTTGATGTGTTTATTGTGAAGTTTAGCAGCTACACACACTACTTGTTCATTTTGGCCTTATCTCAGCGAGAGAACGCTGTTTTTGTAAATCTGGCTGCAGTTCACTTCTAAACATGGTTACAGACTGCTTTCTTCATCAGACATATGCAGGATTGAGAAAATAGCAAGTTCTTAATGGTTTGATGTGTTTATTGTGAAGTTTAGCAGCTACACACACTACTTGTTCATTTTGGCCTTATCTCAGCGAGAGAACGCTGTTTTTGTAAATCTGGCTGCAGTTCACTTCTAAACATGGTTACAGACTGCTTTCTTCATCAGACATATGCAGGATTGAGAAAATAGCAAGTTCTTAATGGTTTGATGTGTTTATTGTGAAGTTTAGCAGCTACACACACTACTTGTTCATTTTGGCCTTATCTCAGCGAGAGAACGCTGTTTTTGTAAATCTGGCTGCAGTTCACTTCTAAACATGGTTACAGACTGCTTTCTTCATCAGACATATGCAGGATTGAGAAAATAGCAAGTTCTTAATGGTTTTATGTGTTTATTGTGAAGTTTAGCAGCTACACACACTACTTGTTCATTTTGGCCTTATCTCAGCGAGAGAACGCTGTTTATGTAAATCTGACTGTAGTTCAAAGGGAAACATGTTTGCGAAGTACTTTCTTTATCAGACATATGCAGAATTGAGAAAATAGCAAGTTCTTAATGGTTTGATGTGTAGGGTTAGTTTTATCAGGATTCTGGTTTTTAATGCACTGGCACAGGGGCCAGGGCAAGAGTGCTACCCCCACACTCACATACATCCTCCTTGATGCCTTCGGCAAAATGAATCTATGTCGGGTCCTTATTAGGTAAGCATGAGTAGAACAAGGTCTCATAGTAAGTGCTAATAGTAAATAAATAATAGAATAAATAAGTAATAAATAAGTACATGATTTCAGAAGAATAGAAAATAAGAAGATTCATAAAATCGCTAATATATCACAGCAAATCATGCAGTATATCAAAGTACTATGTGTTATAAATAGTACACACACCAAGTCAAATACATGCCACATTAATTTATTTGAACACACAATTTATAAAAAAGACAACACTTCTATATATATACACACCCACACGCACATATATACACATACACACACCCACACATACACACATATATATATATATATATATATATATATGCACATACGCATGTGTGCATGTCTTAAATAGTCTATAAATCATGCAGTGAGATAATGAATTGAATGGGAGGGAATCCATGTGCTAAGAGTCCATTGTATATTTCATAATATCTCTACCCATACTATGCTAGGTTTCCTTACTTAAATGACTAGTGTTTTAGTAAAAATATCAATAGTCGCCCATATTCAAGAGGGATGGCCCATTATGGAAGTTGCATAATGTAATTATTTTTTTCCTCAAATATTTCTAAGGTGGCATAAATAGTGTCGCCTCCTTCCTGCTCCTCCTCTCTCTCCCCGAAGGGGGGGAGAAAGGAAGGAGAAACCCTCCCTAATGGACATTGAGGCCCAGAGGGATCCGAGTTTTCAGCCTGTTGATCCAACATCCCTGCGTGGGGTGGGAACGGAAATGATTAACTAAAAGGAGTTTGTAGTTTATTATTCCTGATGTTACAAAGGTGTTGTTTTATTCTAGCCTGGATTGTATTTCCTGTTTCTCCTATATGTTAATGCTAATTCCCTGGCCTAAGACATCCACTGAATGTGTGCACAACTGCAAACATCTTCCAAAAGGCTGTTCATCACATGTACTTTTCCTTTTAGCTTCACAATGTTAGCTTCAATACACTGTAATCAAATATTCCACAGAAGGTATGATTAGAATAGATTATCCTTTTCCAGATAAAAGTGGAGCCAGTGCAGCTCCGCTACTATCTAGCTAGCTGTGTTATCATTTTACTTCTAAACAAGAACAATGGTTATGTTGCCTATGTCATCTCGACTGAATTTCTACTGACTGACAGAGGTGGTACTTAAAGTGCCACCTCTCGCAGTCAGTGGACATTCATACACCGCGACTGTGAGGGACGTGAATTCTGTGAGAGAAGCATGGTCATATAATAATGGTCATAGCCTGTGATACAATAAATAGGAGGAGTTACAGTAAAAAATAGACACGCCCAGGAGAAGGAGGGGGATCTCTCCAGCCGCTGGAAATTGGCAGGTAATTGGCAGCCATCTAGTCTGGCTGAGAAGAACTGAATGGCTACTACTGTATATGGTGGCCCCGGGACACATGACTTCTATATCTACCACGTGAGGACGTTCCCAAAACTTGCCCCCAAATTTCAAGAAGTCACTCGAGACCAGCTTCGCAAAAGGTAAAGACTCATGAACCCAACATCTAGCCTCAAGAGCCTTTAATGCAAAACAAAAAAACTCGAGACCAGCTTCTCAATACATAAAGCCTCATGAACCCAACATCTAGCCTCAAGAGGCTTTAATGCAAAAGAAACACTCGAGACCAGCTTCTCAATACGTTAAGGCTCATGAACCCAACATATAGCCTCAAGAGCCCTTAATGTAGAAAAAACTTGACAAAACAAAAAACTCGAGGAAAGTTTATTTAACCAAAGTATCCAATATCTCAGTATACACACTTTGGTCCACTATCTAAGTATATCCAGGGGAAAACACCCAACCAGTCAATATATTCCACTATCTTTGTATGATAGCTGTTGAAAATCAACATTTCCATGTGACCATACTATAACCAAATTCTAGCTATGATACATTATGTCAGAATGTAATGTAATACATACTTCTATAAACATTACAACCATTTTCAATTCAGTGATGGCCCCAAGTGGTCCTGTGGCTTAGAAGGGCCCATCCGTTTTCTCAGTATACCACTGTGATGAGACCAAACTTGTCTGTACAAGACCCTTTAGGGTAAAATCTTTCTCAGTCTAACGGATGCCTTTCTTTGGGCTGAATTAATGCTCACAAGCTGGTCACCTCTGGAAGTGATGCTCCCATAACCTGTACATCTACAAAACAAGAGAGAGAAATATAGCTCTTTTAATTGAATGGAACATTCCACTCCATAATAACTTAAATTCAATACTGCAGTGAAATGTGATTTTTCAGCTCAAGTTCTGACCCTCAAAATCAACATTCTGTGTTTAAGGTACCTCTTCTGTGGAATCTTCCCCCTGCCAAGGACAAAAATGACATTTACACTTCTGATGTAAACATTTTATGAACAATAAATCAAGCTTCTAACCTTCACCTTAATGAGCCTTATCGCTCACCTTAATGTCCATAAGGTTTTTGGGTATGTCTTCAAGTTCCATGCCCATTTTCTCCCACAAATTCCAGGTCTTCTCCACAATGTCTACAATCTTTAACATAAAAATTATTTAGATTTATTAAATAATTCTATTTAATGAATTATTTTACAAAACAAGAACTATAATTAACACTACATCAAATCTTTCATTACCGCGGTCCTTTCTGGCTGTGTACGGGCACACTTTGCTTCATCAGCTGAGACATTTTCTTCAGACTTCTGCTGTCTTTCTTTGTTTCCGGCAGGAGAAAATTGTGCGTGCTGAAATTATAACAATGAAAGTAGCAGCCACTCCGATTGACACTCCCTTATCCTGTGATGAAGTGTTTTGAGATTCCGTGGTGAGGCTTAAATCAACCGTGGGGGTTTCAGCAATGTCATGGACCTTTCCAAAATCTCGGTAGGTTCCTGTAATAGTTCCTGTGGTGATTTCAGTGGTGGTTCCTGTGATAGTTCCTGTGGTGATTACAGAGGTGGTTCCTGTGGTATTTTTTGCATTGCCTTGTGAAGACAAGTCTTCTTGAGTGCTTGCAGAAGTTTTGGTAGATGTCCACAAACTGCAGTTTGAAGGGGAAAGGTGGTGACTAATGAAGACCTGTTCCTCAGCTTTAAGTCCACATTGGACTCAGTGCCACCATTGGAACCATGAACTGGCACAGACACCTCCTCCATTACCATCAGCTTAATCTGCCTGCTTTGGATTTCCCTACCCTTTGTTACTTTACAATGGTAAATACCACTATCAATGATTTTAATACGTGTAATGGTTAGTGAAGCATTTCCATCTTGGGGATCTGGATAGGAAAAGTAGAATCGGCCTTCAAAACCTAAGAAGTGGTGCACTACATCATCAATGTAACAGATGAGATGTTCCTTTTCTACTCGACCATGTGAACGGTCGACCGTCCACTCAATCTCCAAGGAACCAAAATCCACAGGATCAAGGGTGAAATGGCATCCGAGGCTGATGTCTTGTCCTAGTGCTACTTGGTATTCAGAAGAGGGTTAAATTCAATCCACGGGTGGATGTCAGAAGTACTGACATCAGACTGATGAGCAAGACCAAAGCCAAGGGAATGTTTTGGGGCTTGAAGGATTAACAGCATCAGTGTGATCTGTAGGGTTTGATAGAAATAATGATACATTTGCATTTTAAAAACACAATATTTGAATATGTTATTGTAATATTCCTCTTTATTTCTGTACTTAAATGTTTAGGGTAAAAGCCTTGTCAAAGTCTAAAAGAGCTCCCTGAAAACAATGTAGAAAGCCATTACAACTCTACTACTAGTAATTATAGCTAGTCCTCCCAAGATTTCAATGCAGAAGTAAATTTGAGTCAAGGGCCCACAAGGGCCTTGGCCACATTTTCAGGCATTCTCTCTCTATGCCAGGCATGTCAAACTGGTCCACAGGAGGGCTGGTGTGGCTGCAGGTTTTCTTTGCAACCATGTAGCTGCACACAAGACTTGACTCATTTAATCAACTGATCTCCATCTTCAGACAGTTGATTAGTCAAACGGTGTGCTCTTGGTTGGTTGGCACAAAAACCTGCAGCCACACTGTCCCCCTGTGGACCAGTTTGACATGCCTCTATGCCATAGTAATTTGACCCAAAGACAACCTCTTTTAGGGTAAAAACCCTGGTAAAGTCTAACAGAGGCATCTGATGCGGTATGTCCAAGAAGAGTAAAAATTGAAGAAACAATATGTAAACCTGTCAACTAGCATTTAAAATTGTTACTGCAGTCCAAATCACTGCAGAGGGAAAACCAGCATTTCCTCCAGTGCATCCAAAGCCTGACATTTAAGTAAAGTAAGGATATGATTCTGTAATGGCTCTCCATTTTTCAAAAGCCTTGTTTAACTATATTTCTCATCCTGGAGTATGGAGCTTTTTAGAAATATGCTGCAGCCTTTTGGGTCAGATAGACTCAATTAGATCCGTTGCTGAACCAGTTTGCTGTCTGCTTCCCTAGCCACTGTTTACATGCTAATTTGTGTCATGTCTGGCAATCCAGGTGTATGGAGATGTTGGTACCTTGGGTCTTTATTCTGGCATTTTGTCACTTCATTTTCACCCATATGTTTTTCTGATGCAAACAATTGAGCTGCAGACTTTGCAGTGCTCACATTAGATGACCAAAACTGCTGTAATTGCTCTCAAAATGTTGTTAAACAGGTAGCCTATTCAAAACAACTGTCCTTAATGACTCTTTATTTTCTTACCTTTCATTTTTTTGACAAACAAGCATGAACTAATATAAGTATAAAGTTATAATCAGTTTCTTACCTATTTCAAATCCATTTACTGCACATTGAAATCTCCCAGTGTTTCCATGTGTCTTGACTTGTGTTTCGCCTCATGTTAAGCACTTGTTGCTTCAGTCTAGCACCTGGGAAGACATCGTGGATTGGCTCCTCAGATCTCGCGAGATTACAATATACACTTGCGCCGGCGCTCACATTTGCATATTTACTTTTAAATGTCTGTAGAATCACGATACAGTTGCCAACGTCCCTTGACAAACGCAATCGTCCCGTAGCTATTCAAAAACAAAAGTATGCCTCCCGTATTGAGCTGAAAAGGGACGCATTTTGTCCCGTATTACCTTGAGGATCAAAAATAGTGTGTAAAATGTCAAGGGGATGAATGAATGCATGGTGCTTTAATAAGAAAATTTACGGTAAACTTATTCTCAGCCTCTCCTGCTCGGAGACCAATGAGATGACAGCACACTCACATCTCCGCTCATCTCATTGGTCGAGGTACTGTCGCTTGCGAAGAAGATACCGGAAAACAACAAAGCAGCATGGACGACAGTGGCGCCGACGGTGCTTTACAGGTCTCGGGGAGTTACACCTTCTAGTAGCAATGCAACTACTCCGAGAAAAAAAACAAAAGAATGCAAAAATACCAAGAGGAATGGGAAGAAGGAAACACATGGGTGGGAAAAGTGCGTGATAACATCTATAAAGCGCACTGCACTGTGTGCAGGCGGACTTTCTCCATAGCCCATGGTGGACTAACTGACCGAAAGCAAAGTGCTTCCAGAAGATCACTGAGCAGCTTCGCCTGGTTGGCTGGTAAGAATGAAACAATTGCCAGTGTAGTGATAAACCATATTTTATTATTATTGATGGCTATGACAAATAAATACAATTGATAGATAATATATGCAAATAAATACATAATCACAAAATTACTTCACAATATACACACACATATGCTATTTTTTATACATCATACAACTCAAACAGTTCATATGCTTGATAGATGGATGGATAAATAAATAATAAATTAAGTAAACTATACAGGTAGTTAAAATAGTATTCAAAATTATGAAATAAGATATTTTCTCTATTTATTTGCCACTGTTACGGTGTGTAACACTGTAACCACTTACTGTGCCGCTTATGGTTCAGGTCATACAAATTTCCATCTCTTTTGGCAGGCTAAACATCTCTATGGACAAGCTTTATGAAAGAGTGTGTGGAGCACCTGAGCACCTCACAACAGTACCTCAGGAGAAGGAAAATGGCAGTCCAAGAGAACAGCCGAGAAGTGGATGCAAGTTCTCCAGGCAGCTGACGTTCCCAACATCCAGGCTGTTGTATCCTCTGTCTTCAGCATCCCATCTTCCACTGGGTTTGTGGAGAGGATTTTCTCTTTAATGAAGAATAAGTGGGCTGATGTGCGGAACAAATGTTCCACTGAATTAATTAAAGGAGAGCTCATTGTCAGTCTTAATTATAAAATGTCTTAGAGTTTTACTGTGTGGCACTCCTTGCTGCAGCAAGAGCTCAGAAGTACAGATGGAAAAAATAAATAGGCTTACTACAACTGCAGGCTACAGTCATGGCCTTTGAGGCACAAGGGTTTCTTGTTTACAAGTTTCCCTCAGACTTTATGTTTGCACTTTTCTTATTGCAATAATTGTGCACTATGTTCTGCTTTGATTTGTTTTATGTTAATTTATACAGTTTTAAGTTAAGCAGGACGGATATTTTATTCTGTTAATTTTGTTGTTTTGTATTAAAAATAAATTGCTGCTAATTATTTATTTTCCATGTGTTCATATCACTCAAATCTGCATCTAATTCAATTCAGGTTTGAGTCAAATATTTAAAAAATTGCTTCTCACATACAAACAAGGGCAAAAAAGATTCACGACACCAGCAAGGGTGAATGTAATCGGGCCGGCCTGCCCTGCCAATGAGGTGTCCCTGATTTATTTTTCAGGGAGTTGGCAACCCTAAATCACAACCAAATAAGGTAGTGCAACAATTCTTTTTGCATTTAAAACCAGAGGAGTTACACTCATATATTCCTCATCCTACGTGATTACGTAATGCGCATGGACGTCACGTGATTTTCTTGAGCGGCACTTCCCGCAAAAACAGGAAATTACCCTAACCCTAACACACACACAGACGCACACAGACACACTCACACACAGACTCACACACACACAAAGACGCACACTCACAAAGAGACACACACTCACACACACACACAGACACACACTCTCATACACGCAGACACACACTCACACACACAGAGACGCACACAGACACACTCACACACACACACACACAGACATACACACACACACAGACGCACACAGACACACACACACGCACACACAAAGACACACTCACACAGAGACATACACACACAGAGACACACAATCTCATACACACGCACACTCACACACACACTCAGCCATAGAAATGAACCACGATTTGGAATTTGCTGTATCTCCGGAACCGTATGTCGTACAAACTCGGGGGTGGTACCGTTGGAAAGGGCATGGCCACATTTCGGGGGGGGGGGGGGGTAGGATTTGGTTTCATCTCTCTACCACCTTCCTAGCCCAAGTTATTCCAGTGAAAGTGGTTGGCAAATTTTGCGATCCTGCTTTTATCCCCTTAGTCCTAATCTAATATTAAATAGTACATTTCATCTATTAATAAATAACAAAGGCGAAATTACACAAATAAATAAATGAATTAATTAATTAATAAGTTAAAAAGGTAAACATAACCAAACAATGGGTTATGATGATGAGGGTTGGACCGTGGTCCGCTACGGCAGGAGGCGCCAGCGGAACCACCAATGGAGTGGCGGCCTCGGCCAGAGGAAGGACCGTGCACCTCCCTACCCTTTTAGGGTACGGGCACAACCCTTTCCTCCTAACCCTTCACTCCTTGACTGCTGAAAATGCTTCCTCACTGTATTGCTTTTGTGAAACACAACATTTTTTGAATGAGCTGTCAAAATGCATGCTGTTTCTGGGCTTAAAAAGACACGCTGCATCTGTAAATCATGAAAAACAGATACAAATAAAAGCTCAAGTATATTGTAGCTCGTAGCTTATCTAGCTGTAATTTCCAGAGTTGTTAAATTGGTGTGTTCTTACATCAGCAGGGACTTTCACTTCAATCTTGTCCGTCTGGTGTAAAGGGTCAAATAAACATTATACTGACTTCAAAGTAAGAACATTTATCATTTAACAATGTTAACATTTTCAGATCAGTTTCACTAATGTAATTTTGACTGACATGCACAGAAAATTCCTTTGATCACTTATACAAAATGGCCGAACTTCAGTTTCTAAATATAAGTCATTTTATTGACACAGTTTTAATTATTTGAATACATATATTGTCAAATATAGGTGCCTTCAGAGTGACAAGATCCAGTGTAACGCTGGCTGTATTCAGTGGTAGGACTCGAGATGGGCTCATCAGTGCTTTCTCATCCTGTAAATTTAACAACATAAATGTAATAATCTTAACAAAAAACATACTGTAATGACATTTATTGTTTACAAATAAATAGAGTTATCAAAAAATGAACTTCAATTCCCAATTTGCAGGTCTTTTCTCAATCAGGTTTTTTTTGTGTGTGGTGACTTCTTAGCAATTTGAGAACACCTCCAGTGGCAAAGACTCAATACTTTTTCTGTAAATGGGCCTCCACGACCATAAGTTTGTTTACTGCTGCTTCATGTGACCTTGCTAAAAACTGACCGAGCCTCACCAACCTGTTCTTGCATCATGTCTTCCTTTCTCTGGTTCTCTTTTGAATCTTCTCTTTCATTTGGTACATATTTCCCTGACTTGATCACATCATTATTAGATGAGCTCTCCATCTGTTTCTAAAAACCATAGACATATTTTGCTCAATTTGGATAGAGAGATTCTGGTATGCGTGTCAGCACTGGAACTGATGACCAGTCTCACCCAGCGTTTCAGGATGGGCCGCTTAACCTCCCAATCGTATGTCCCATCTCCTTCAGACGAGCTCTCTATCTGTTTCTAAAAACCATCAAGATTTATTTTACTCATTTTAGATTGAGAAATTTTCATAAGGCCTCAAAAACTGATGACAACTCTAACCTGTCTTTGCAGGACATAGTGCTTCACTCTCTTTTTCTTAGGCAGGTTGGAAACCCTTCATGTAACTTCTTCCTCAGACTCTTCTGAATCGCCATCTGAGTCATTCTGCGTTGGTTTCCAGTCACCTGTCCCATCCTCTCCAGATGAGCTCTCCATGAGTTTCTAGAGAAGATAAAAACATATTCTGATATATTCTGAACGGAAAGATCATATCTCATATCTGCGGAAGTACTGAACTCTCACTCCTCTTTGCAGGACGGGGCACTCAACCCCATGATGGTCCATCCCATCATCCTCTTTGAAGGACACTGTCTTCTGTTTATAGAAAAGGGAAAGGACAAAAAAAAACATTTGTCATGATTGAAAGCTCATGAAATGATCCAAACAACCCTCTACTTTTTTCTGCTGGTTTGGGGGCAAGATTTTTCTGCGCAATTGGTAAGTTATTTGTGCCATGGTGTCATCCTCCTCTTCTGAATTCTCTGCTGTTTGATCCAGTGCTGTTTTTACATCACCTGCACCCTCCTCTTCAGCTGTTCTCACCATCTGCTTATAGAAAAGAAACAAGCATATTTTCATCATTTTGGATTGAATCCCAACGCTTACCTGTTGCTTTGACAATACCAGCACCTTTTTTCTGTGCTGCTGGTACAGCCTTCTCCTCACAGGTTCATCTGGTCCCGATGACTCCTGCTCCTCCTCTTTTATTGCTGCATATGTTGATATTGCTCGTGTGGTCAATGCTCTGCTCCGGAGTGTGACCTCTGCTGGATCCTCCGCTGGGTGAAGGAAAAGGTAGAATAAATACCAGTTGATGTATACTACAACATTGGAAGAATATGTTTGGTATTAATTAAGTTATTTTTTTAAAGAACCTTGGTAAAATCTTTTGGCTGTGTTAGCATCATGACACATAAATGCTGCCACTCTCTGGTAGGTTTCGCGTCCCAGCTGCCGGTTAGCCTAAAGGAGTAGGTATGAAAAAAACAAACACTAAATAAAAACACACAAAACTATAATGCACTCAACCTTTCAATATAACTCATTGAAAAATGCAAGAATGTGAATGTGGGGGCAGTCCCTAAATTCATCTCTTCCCAGGCCTTCTTGAAATATTCAGGCAGCTTATCAAGGACACCCCCATTGGCATTGTGGAAAAAAGTAGATGCCTGTGAGCCTCCTTTAATCTCTCTGCGAAGTCGGTTTTAACGGCGCAACCAGTCATGCTCGTTCTTAGAGTATACGGCTGCTGATCCAAAATACCTTTGGGTTTTGTGCTGTTCCACCTATTAAATCAAAATAAAGTTTTTCTGTTTGACCACCTTCCTTAGTTTTTTCTGCTGTCTCAACCTCTTCGGCTGTCATGTAGATGACAACACCCTTTCGGTGGCCAGCTATTGCTATAATGTAACCACCAAGCAGTCCAAAGAATAATTTTATTTTTATTTGGATCTCTGGTTGCTTTTCAATGTCTCCTGTAAAAGCCAGGAAAGAACACTGTATATATCAACCACACAGTAGTCTTGTCCCCCCCATCCAAGAACCACTAAGACATCTTAATCATTACACCAGCACATACCTAAAATGTAAAAATCTACAGGGCTCTATCTTAACTTAGAGCTGATTCTGTGTCGCTCTCAAGAAAAATATAGAAATGTTTTACAGATCAACTAATTGCAGTGAGCAGTGATCCATACCCAGTGCATCAGCAATCTTCTGAGGAGCCTTTTCAATAAACAAAGCATGCTTCTTTGCTTTGACAAGTCTATCTGAAAACAATTTTAATACAATTCATTAAACACTTTTCCAAGCTTTAATGATGTGATGCATGGGAGTGGAGATTTGCATCTATAACTTACCAGACTTAGATCTAATAAATCTAAATTCCTCAACCAGTTTTACTGAAGAGACAAACATAAATCAAATCAAATATACTGTCATAGCCTACATTACTCATTCTGGCTGGATTTGGCTCTTTAGGAGATGCTACTGTTGTGTCACAGGCAACCTCAAGGTCAGTGGCAGAAGGAGGCTGCACATTTCGGCTGGCGTGGTCACAGGAAGCCTTGGTGGCAGAAGGAGATTGCATATTTGGGATGCCGTGGTCACAGGAAGCCATGCTGGCAGAAGGAGAAGAAAGCTGCACATTTGGGGTACTGTGGTCACAAGAAACCATGCTGGAAGTGTGGGGAGAAGTTGAAAGTTGTGATATAGCAGTAATGGAGGATACAGAGAACTTGTGACCTCGCCTCCACTGCCCTCTTGATTCCCTCTTCAATTACTGCATCGTCCACTTCATCAAGATGCGAAACCATTGGTGGTGTGGGATTTGAAGCCCTTAGGAGTGCCAGTTCCTTGGCAATGTGTCTGTCCTTGGCTTTTTGAATGTGTAAAGCCTATAGGTTTCTGAAATTGTAGAACAATGTTTTATGGAGTAAAACATATTATATATTGAAGTGTTATATGTCAGTATTTCTATTTACTTTCACTGCCATCCACATTCAAAACTTTGGGTACGAAGTGCTGTCTGCAGGATGAGCTGCACTAAATAAATTCAGCATTTCTGACTGCACAATAACCGAAAAGGGACCTCACACACACCATAACCTGGGAAGAACCATAAAGCACTGCGGTATTATTCACTGGAACTTGGAAGACATCCAAGTCATCAGACTAATACATATCTATAAACCCAGTTTCTACATTTAAATCCCTTTGCTGAAAATTCTGCGGACTTCCAGACTACCTGCAGCAACTGACACAATGATTATAGTGTCCTCCTCAAAACAGCAACACAAGTGCTTGTATCACATTCAGCTGCAAGTTAACAAGCACCAGAAGCACAACACATTTATATCAAACTGCTAACTTTGCCAGAGAAGCTAGGAGCTATCCATTTTCCTCCCATACAGACAAGACTACATTAATGATTAAACAAACAATGCTTTTAAATCTACATGGCTAAACATTTTAGTGTTTAACTGTTAATGTTACATGTAGTAATCTAATCTAATCTAAATTAATGTTTTTTATGTGACCATTCAATGATAGGATTCAGTAGTCGCACAGTTAGTCGCACAGTCCTTCCCAGCCTATACCTTATCACAGGTTAGACTTAGACTTAGACTTTCTTTATTTGTCATTTGGATTTTCATCACAAACGAAATTTCGGTACAGTGGCTCAAGCATAGCAGGAATTACCGACATATTCTTTATAAAAGAAAAAGTAAAAATATAATATATACACAAATAAATATGCAGTAAAAAGTACTTGAAAGTGAGGTAGTTTGTATAAAAAGTCAGTCAGCATATATACATATGTAATTATTATTGCACAGTGAGTATTTGTAATAAATAGTACTTTTGTGGATGTACAGAATATAAATATATTGCACAGTAAATAAATGGGCTGTAGTCCTGAGTGGTGTTTGTGTGGTTGAGGAGGGGAAGTGATCATGTAGAGTTAAGTAGTCTTATGGCATATGGAAAGAAGCTGTTTGCGAGTCTGGTTGTTCTGCACCGCATGCTGCGGAATCTTCTGCCAGACTTCAGCAGTGAGAACAGACCATGGTGAGGGTGGGAGGGGTCACTGGTGATGTTGTGGGCCCTGGTCAGGCAGCGTTTCCTTGCAATGTCCTGGAGAGGAGGGAGTGGAGTCCCAATGATTTTCTCCGCTGTCCTCACCACCCTCTGTAGTGATTTCCAGTCAGAGGCACTACAGGCCGCTGACCAGACTGAGATGCAGCTGGTCAGGATGCTCTCTATAGTTCCTCTGTAGAAGGTGGTGAGGATGGGAGCGGGTAGTTGTACTCTCCTCATCCGGCGAAGAAAGTGCATGCGCTGCTGGGCCCTCTTTACCAGAGTGCCAGTGTGATTGGACCAGGTTAAAGAGTCAGTTATCTGCACCCCCAGGAACCTGGTGCTGCTGACAATCTCCACTGCTACATTGTTGATGGTGAGAGGGGTGTGGCTGGGCCAGTTCCTCCTGAAGTCCACAATGATCTCTTTTGTTTTAGAGACATTCAGGATCAGGTTGTTGGTGTCACACCAGACTGCCAGGTGTTTCACCTCCTCTCTGTAGGCCTGCTCATCGTTGTTCGTGATGAGGCCCACTACTGTTGTGTCGTCTGCGAACTTCACAGTGTGGTTGGTAGTGGACCTGGCGTAGCAGTCGTGTGTCATAAGTGTGAACAGCAGCGGACTCAGGACACAGCCCTGAGGGGAGCCGGTGCTCAGAGAGATGACACTGGAGACGTTGTTTCCCACCCGCACACGCTGAGGTCTGTTGGTGAGGAAATCAAGCAGCCAGTTGCAGAGGTGGGTGTTATATCCAAGGGGGGCCAGTTTATTTATCAGGTGTTGTGGAATGATGGTATTGAATGCGGAGCTGAAATCCAGAAACAGCATCCGCACATGTGTGTTTTCCCCTTCCAGATGCTCCAGGCTCCGATGGACTGTGGAGGAGATGGCATCCTCTGTGGAGCGGTTGCGGCGATAAGCAAACTGGTACGGGTCGAATATTGAGGGGAGTCCAGAAACCATGTGGTCCTTTACCAGCCTCTCAAAGCACTTCATCATGATTGGTGTAAGTGCAACTGGGCGGTAGTCGTTGAGGGAGGAGGTTGTGTTGTTTTTGGGTAGCAGTACGATGATGGCAGTTTTGAAACAGGATGGTACCACAGCCTGGTGAAGTGATGTATTGAAAATGTCTGTGAGAACCCCAGCCAGCTGGTCAGCACATTCCTTGAGCACTCTTCCTGGTATGTTGTCAGGGCCAGCTGCTTTCCGGGCATTCACCTTCCTCAGGGTTCTCCGGACATCAGCTGAATCCAGGCGGAGTATCTGCTCACCTGGGCGAGGAATGGATTTTACTGCTGAGGTGGTGTTCAGTGCCTCGAACCTCCCAAAGTGTTTGTTCAGTTGGTTGAGGAAGCTAGTGTTGTTCTCACAGGAAGGGGTAGGAGCCTTGTAGTCAGTAATAGATTGGATGCCCTGCCACATCCGTCTGGTGTTAGTGGGGTCATTGAAAAGGTCCTGTATTTTTTGTCCATGAGCGCGCTTGGCCAGTCTTATAGCCCGATTCAGGTTGGCTCTAGCTGTTTTCAGAGCCACCATGTCACCCGACTTGAAAGCCTCATTTCTTGCTTTCAGCCTTGCACGTACCTCACTGGTCATCCAGGGTTTCTCATTTGCCCGGGTGGTGATAGTTTTTACCACGCTAACATCCTCCGAACATTTCTGGATGTATCCTGACACAGATTCAGCATACTCCTCAATGTCCACGGCAGCTGACTTAAACATGTCCCAGTCAGTAGACTCGAAACAGTCTTGTAGGGCATCCATGGCTCCTGCAGGGCAAATCCTCACCTGTTTCACAGTGGGCTTATCCCTGATCAATAGGGGCTTATATGCAGGAATTAGCATCACAGAGAGGTGGTCTGAGGAGCCGAGGTGGGGGCGGGGTGTTGCTTTGAAAGCCCCTTTGATGTTGCTGTAGATCAGGTCCAGCGTATTCTCGCCTCTCGTGGCAAAATCCACATACTGGTGGAAGTGAGGAAATACAGTTTTCATATTGGCCTGATTAAAGTCCCCTGCCACCATAAACACCCCCTCTGGATGTGCAGCTTGCAGGTCACTGATGGAGCGGTAGAGGACATTCATGGCATCTCTGGTGTTTGCACTGGGTGGAATGTACACTGCTGTGATGATGATAGCAGTGAATTCCCGAGGCAGATAAAAAGGTCTGCATTACACCGTCAGTAGTTCCACATCAGGAAAACAGTGACATGTGATCTTCTCTGCATTGCTACACCAGTTGTTGTTTATGTATATGCAGACCCCACCGCCCCGTGATTTGCCAGTGAGAGAGCTGTCTCTGTCTAACCTGAATGTTGTTAGCCCCTCCATGCTAACGGCGTCATCCGGTACAGATGGAGTCAGCCAGGTCTCTGTGAGAATGATGGCGCAGCAGTCTCTCGTTTCCCGCCTGGTGGTCATCTCTAGCTTTAGGTGATCCAGTTTGTTCTCTAGGGAACGGACATTGGAGAGCAGGACGGAGGGTAGCGGCGACCTGAACGGGTTAGCCTTTAGCTTGGCTTGTAGCCCCGCTCGACACCCCCGCTTCCTCTTCCTGTCGCACCGCCTCCGCCTCCCCCGTTGTCGGACACCGCTGGTACGAGGCTCCGCTGCACCACAGGCCGCTGGATGTAGCTGGCGCAGCAGTCCGAGGCTGTTAAGGAGCTCCAATGTGGACGCGTCTACGTGCCCATAACCACTGTTTTCTGCCAGATCTAACACTTCCTCTCTGTTTAGATAAGTTCGCTGCCAGTTCCTATCTAAGCTGCGTGAATTTGATGAGTTGTTCGCCAATATATCTGTCGGTAAATCTATTTGCGCTGTCGGAGCCACTGCAGCCGCAGCCGACACGGGCGCCGCCATCTTAATAGTGAACATCCGGCTCACAACTGCCATTGTTCTTTTGTTCTGTCCTCCACATATCTCCATACGCACATATCATGGAGTCACTTCAAAGTAATGTGTATGTGTGTGTATATATATGTATATATATATAAGCTGTATGCTTGCATGCATGTCTTGTCCAAGATGGAGGCGTTCAGTACTGCAGCAGCTTCTCGCACTCCCAGGTTTAAGCCCCTTTTTTGTGTCGGTGTAACGGCCAATTCTAACTGTCATCCCTGACAATGTTTATATATATATATATTTTTTTTATTCAGGTGTTTTCTATATTTATTAGCTAGGTATTTGTAGGTTATTGGGCTTATACCGGGACCAGGGAAACTAATTTCGTTCCACCTCATGTTCTACATGTGTGAAATGGCAATAACGCGCCTTGAATCCTTGAATGTATGCCATAGATCAACAGACAATTCACCAAGCAAAAAACACACAGAGAAAACACAACTTCAAATACATACCTCAAGTTGGTGGATCTTTTGTAGGTGCTTCTCAAGTCAAGTAATGTATTTAGACTGGCAGAGGTGGACTGGGCAGTCCAGATGAGCGATGAAACTGTAGAAGTAAAAACAGTTTAAAAAAATCTTGATCAGCTTAAAGGAAAATAATTCCTGGTGTATTAGAAGTGTAGCAATTACATAAAGAGCAGTGACTGAAACAATGTGTAGGGTCAGCGAATATACAGTACATCTTGACTCCTTACAAGTTAATCAAGACACTTACTGTCGATGAGCAAATTTACTCAAAAGAGCCAGCTCAGTTTTGTTTGTAACCCGTTCAGTGACTCTGAGATGCTGTGGTACATCAGCATATACTTGGCCACAAATTGGACATTTGTGTCCATTTGTGACATTGTGCCGCCTTCTACACTTGGAGATAGGAGCTTCTGCTCTCTGTGGCTCCTCCATTGTCTCAAACAACACCTGTACATGGAAACAGATGCACAATAGTAGACACATTTTTGAAATACTGAATGAAAATTGGACAAATTTTACTCCTGTCTTATCCGTGAAGATTCTCAGTCATCAGGCCATGGTTTTCTCCTCTCATCCAAGAAAGATCTGAACTGAACAAGCTTCTTGGAGAAGCAAAACATCTTCAAGAAAACTTCATGTCCAGTTGCCGAACGGAACTCTTCAACCTTTACCTCTATCTTGTTTTGACCAAAAGAAAAAAAAAACCCATAAAAATCATTTAATATGATTAATATGATGATTTTTTTATTTAAAAAAATAATCATTTGCACACTTGGCAGTAAAATCCACAAAAGTAAGTGTTCTTTGTTCTCAAAAGATGATACTAATATATTAACATGCTATCATGATAATAGTTTAAAGGTCCAAATGTGATACCTGTGTTCAAATGCACATGGGAAACAATAAGCTAATCAGAGTCAATGTCATGTTAATACAATTTTTCTCAAGACAGCAGGTCTAGGCCATGTTTTTATTAATATTATTTACAGAGACCAAACAATACCAAACATGAACAAACATTCCTATTAAAACATATTGATTAGCTGTTAATAGGATTCAAGGAGCTTTATTGTCATTTCACACATGAGGTGGAATGAAATTAGTTTCCCTGGTCCCGGTATAAGCCCAATAACCTACAAAATACCTAACTAATAAATATAAAACAACACTATATAAATATATAAGCAACCAGAATAAAAAATATAAACAGTGTCAGGGGTGACAACTCTCTCTTGAAACTCTCATCAGTTTCACTGAGGGACATGTAAATAAATAATTAGACATTACACAATGGTAAACATGTGCCAGTAAGATTCATAATCCGAAATATTTTTGATAGAAATGTGATATTCACCATAAGCAGAGGCGTCTGATGCTGAATTTTTTGGCACACGCTTATATTTCATAAGCTGAAAAAATATGAAATGAGTTGCACACATCCAGACTTAACGTCCAGAACTGGTCATATTGATGTGTAAGTAGAATGAAATGACCCTCACATTTGCACGCATTGTAGAAGAATGCAGCTGCTTCAGCTCATCATTTCATTCAATTTCGCATTCAAGCAGCTGCCTTGTCACACGAAGCTCTGCAAAAAGACACTGGCAATTTTCACAACCATCTGCAGGTGTCCTTGGATGAAGGCCGTGTTTTTGTCTGACAGCGGAGCGGGCAGGGTTAGGGTTAACCTGTTCCTCCATCCATTCACGAGGGCGGCGGGGCTTCCGCCTCCCGTAGTGGACCACTGTCCACTCAGACATGATGAATTTTTAATGTATTTATTTTTTTTATTATTATTTATTTTTTTTTAATTATTTTTGTATTTTTCTATTTTTTTTATTATTTTTTTATTTTTTTAAGAAAATGAAATCAAAACTACTGCCAATGCAGCGAATGTATTTTAACTCTTTTAATTAAAACCAATGAATTCTTTTTAGTTTTATTTTTATAAGAAACAAAAATCAATGAACTAAAAACTACTGCAAATGCAGCGAAAAAATGTTAAGAAACCAAAAAAAACAAAACAAACAAACCAAAAGTACTCCCTAAAAAAAGATGCCCTCTGTCGCGACGTTTCGACACAATTAAGGTCTTCCTCAGGCACGGGCACCCAAAAAAAATGATGAAACCTAAACTACAGGCAAAGAATTGCTCTCCGTAGGTCTTCACTCTCCGATGGTCAGAGTTGAAATGAAGCTCCCAGACACTGCTGCTGTATTTATACGCTCCTCTTTGCTTTCCTGTTAATTTGTTTTAAATAAATTCCCCTCTTTCTCTATGTTTTACAACTCCAATTTTCCTGATATTTTAAACCCTTATTATCCAAATATGAATAGTATATATTTATTTATTTTAAAACTTTTTACTTTTAAGTACATATTAATGAAATTATTATATTTAGGGTTAGGGATAAAGGACTGAAACTGTCTCCTTGAGGAGACAGTTGGTGCACGGTCCATCCCCTGGATGCGGCTGCCACTCCAGTCCCTAAAGGGCTGGCGGGATCGGTTACGCCGACCTCCTCGGCGCACCTCCGTCCAACCCTCATCCAAAAACTCCCCCATCATTGGGGCTGTTAGTCTTGTTTTTAACTTGTTAAAGCTTTGATATTCTAATAAAATAATATGTATGTTGTTTTTTTTAAGAAAAGTTATGAATGAAATTATATATTTATTTATTTATTAATGTATTTTTAAGAAAACCAATGAAATAAAAAATGTTTGTTTTTTGTTTTTTTATTTTTTTGTTGTTTTTTAATTTTTTGTTGTTTTTTTTAATTTTTAATTTTTAATCAATAAAACAAAAATAAAAATGAAACCGTCTGGGTTTATTTATGAAAAAAG
>NW_025421236.1:27500-39800 GCF_020382885.2 Scatophagus argus
ATGCGCTGGTGTTTACTGCGTGTTCTTGCATTAAACTTGCACCAAACACGCAGCAAACGTGAAGGCAATGTTCAGGAAAAAAACATGACGTTTATTGTTTATCACACCTTGGGTTTTAATTGACATATTAACAAAATTTAAAAACTAGTTTGAAGTACCCACTTTTGACACAAATTAAAACTGAGACTCAGTAAGCAAGACTCTTGCAGCTACGTCATCTTAAATTGGTTTCGTGATAGGGCGTAGGCGCGTCAACTCCAGGGGGTTAATGGGTTTCCCTAGAATTCTATTTTATGTGGATATCTTTTATTTAGTTCTTGTTTCATTTTGAAGGTTGCCTCCCTGGTTTGTTTGTTTTGTAGTTTTATTTCTGGCATTTCTAGTATAATGTTGCCCACCTTTTTTGACTTTCTACCATGCTCTAACTCTGTATATACCCTCACCTGTGTCTGTTCACCATGTGCTGGCCTTCCCATCTTTTCTAACATTTTTCCTAACAGTAAAAAATATTAGTGTGCCTTGCAGTCCTTGTGTTCTTTGGGTTATTCTCTTTATCACATTCAGTGTATTCCAACCTGTTTAGCACTGGGTTTGTATTTGTAGATTTCTGGATTATGCCTGTGCCCTTTGGAATTGTTTGCCAGTTTTAGATTGCTTCCTCTTTTTTTGGCCCTGGCCTGTCTGATCTCCCATAAACCTTATAGAATATAACAGAATTGTTTTATTGTCATCATACAGGAGAGGTACAACAAAATTGGGGTGCATATCCACTAAGAATGTGTGAGAAAAAAAGAAATCGTTTATATTATAATATTATAATCATTTACATAAAACAATTCCTAAAAAATAGAAAAATAATACAATGAGATTCAAATTTATAAAGAAAATAATAATAACATAAAAATATAAAAATATCCAGGGCATTGGAAACACTTATTTCTAGTCGTGAGTGATGGAATGGGATCGTAATCTTTGTGCTGGACTCGTTGCTCTATCGTTTGACTGCTGAAAGATTCTTAATCCAACAGGCATTGCTGAGACGGGTGACACATTTGTTGTCAAACTGCAAACTGCAATGCATCTGACACACAAAGAGGTGTACAAGTTCTGGACCAAGCTGAAACTTGTGAAGTAGTTGTCAAGAAAACAGCTGAGGCTGTTTTATGATTTTACATCATGTTGTTACCAATGTAGCATCTAGAGGTAACAATGATTTCTCTTCACTGAGGGCAACACTGAAGAATGTGGATATCCCTTGGTACAGCAGCAAGTCATGGATGATGCCAGATGAACTTGCTCAGCAGAAAAATAATAATAAATAAATACATTTCACCATCATCACCGCAGATTCCTAGCGATCATGACTGGACCTCCTGCTGCGGTCCTGCTGTCGTCCTGCTCAAAACCTACTGCAATTACTACTGTTTAGTCATAATCTGATTTAAATCTGTTACGACTCAGTACAGCTACTACCACTGTTGTTACTACCATTGTTATCAAAATCACCATAATACCTTCTGTATACTTCAATGTCATTATCATTATCTACATTCCGATACTTCTGGTATTATTACTGCTGCTATGCATCTGTGCTTGTGTGCTCCTTCTCTCACACCCCACCCCCTCTGCCTCTCTCCCTTGCTCTCTCTCTCGCTTTCCTGCTCTCTCTCTCTCTCTCAACCCAACCGGTCAAGGCAGATGGCCGCCCATCTTGAGCCGGGGTCTGCTCCGAGGTTTCTGCCTTCTAAAAGGCAGTTTTTCCTCGCCACTGTCGCCAAGTGCTTGCTCAAGGGGGAATATTGGGCTCTCTCTATTTTACAATTTAATTCAAGAGTTTGGTCTAGACCTGCTCAAATTGGAAAGTGTCATGAGATAACTTTTGTTGTGAATTGGCGCTATATAAATAAACTGAATTGAATTGAATTGAATCACCCAGATCCGAGTCTTGAGGATTTTCTGGTACGAGAGCCTCTACGAGGTCTCAGACCACAGAATGTTTTAATGTCCATCTAGAAACATGAATCTATAATTGACAACTTCTATGTAAGTAATATTAGTATAACAGTTAATGACATTTAGTTAAAATGGAATTAGTTGTAATAATTGCGATTTCCTCATCTGATTTTTACCACATTTACTAATATCAACTCAGGAAGTGACAAAAATTACTTAATAAAGAAATTTTTTCAGCCTGCTCATGATCTGCTAACGTGATGTGGATGCACAGGAACCTGAAAGATGTCACTCTCTCCAACTGGCTTCCATTAATATGGAGAGGAGCGTTGTCCACCGTGTTACTCCTGAAGCTGATTATGGCCTCTTTTGTCTTGTCCTTTGTGGTGTTCAGGAGAGTTGTTGGTCTGACACCACTCTAACAGAGGCTTGACCTTTTCCCTGTAAGCCTCCTCATCACTCCCTGATATGAGCCCTACCATCGTCGTGTCATCCGTGAACTTCATGATGTTGTTGGTGAGATGATAGAGGACACAGTTGTGGATGTATAGGGCATACAAGAGTGGACTTAGCATGCAGCCCTGTGGTGAGCCTGTGTTGAGTGTGACCCTGAAGAGTAGTTTTCTTCTAATTACCGCGGTGCTCCAAGTGGCTCAGTGTGGTGTGAAGATTGATGGCAATATTGGCCTCAGTGGAACGGTTGCTCCTGTAGGGGAATTGGTGGGGGTCGAATGTTGCAGGGAGACAGGCCTTGATGTGCTGTAGAACCAGCCTCTCAAGACATTTCATCACCACTGATGTGAGCCTGTAGTTACTGAGGTCGCTGTTGCCTGGTCTCTTGGGGATGGGGATGACTGTGGCTGTTTTGAGGCAGGCTGGGATGATGGCTTGAGAGAGGGAGAGATTAAGGATGGTGCTGAGGATACCTGAGAGCTGACCAGCACTCCAGGGGTGTCATGCCATGCCTAGAAACTTCAATTGGAGTTTTACAATTATGGTAGAAAGGACAGAGAGAGGCCAGTAAATTTAGTGAATACAGAGGCAGTTTTCTAACAAGCTTGTGGACTAAGCTCAGGTTGATGTAGCGGCGTTTAGCGCTATAGAACACAATATAAATTACAAAAAGTTAAAAAATATGTGGAGAGTGTCTAACACAGCAGCAGCAGAGTACTACATGCACAAACACGAAATGACGCATTACGCTCACCGTGAATCGGAGGGGGAGTCTTCCTGAAGGTATTCAGTGAAATAAAAAAAGCCATCGCTTGTCCATAACATGATCTGCATTCCAAAAAAGGCTATCTGTATTCCACAAATGTGATCTCTATTCCAAAATGATCTAATTCCAGAAACATGAGCTGCATTCCAAAAAAAACATTTCTATAAAAAAAGATCTGTATTCCAAAAAGGCTGTCTGTATTCCCAAAATGTGATCCTTTTCCAGAAACATTGTTTATGTTCCAAAAAAGGCATCTTTATTCCAAAAACATGACCTGCATTCTAAAAGGCTATCTGCATTCCAAAATGGGCATCTCTATTAAAAAAAAAAAAAAAAATCTATATTCCAAAAATGTGATGCCCATTCCAAAAGGATCCAATTCCAAAAACATGATCTGCATTCCAAAAACCCATCTTTTGACATGATCCTGATTCCAAAAACATTTCCTGCATTCCAAAAAGGCTATTTGTATTCCAAAAATGTGATCTCCATTCCAAAATGATCCTGTTCCAGAAACATGGTCTTCATTCCAAAAAAGCCATCAGTAGTCCAAGAACATGATCTACATTCCAAAATGATAAAATTCTATAAACATGGTCTAATAAAATGTGATCAACGTTCCCATAAAGCCATTTCTGTTCACTTCATTTCAGGTCAGTTTTATTTGTATAGCACTGATATAGCGCTATACAAATTTCAAAAACATGGTCCTGGTTCAAAATATCCTGATCCTGACATTCCAAAAAAGCTATCCCAATTCCAAGGACATGATTTGTGTTCCATAAAAGGCTATCAGGTTCCAAAAATGTGATCCCCATTCCAAATGATCCTGTTCCAGAAATATGGTCTGCCTTCCAAAAAAGGACAAGACAACTTTTTTTGTATAGCCCATTTTTCAATTTGTCTCAAAGGGCTTTACATAACATCATAGCATATCCTCCAGATTTGGCTGCAAAAAGGCTACACTTATTACGAGTACCATTATCAGTACCATTATTATTATTAATAATAAACGAGGCAGAGGAGTGGCTAGTCATCAGGCATACAGAGCAGGAGAGAGCTGAGGAAGTGGAGGGAGAGAGAGAAGCCATAGCTAAGTAAATTTAGTGAATACAGAGGCAATTTTCTAACAAGCTTGTGGACTAAGCTCAGGTTGATGTAGCGGCGTTTAGCGCTATAGAACACAATATAAATTACAAAAAGTTAAAAAATATGTGGAGAGTGTCTAACACAGCAGCAGCAGAGTACTACATGCACAAACACGAAATGACGCATTACGCTCACCGTGAATCGGAGGGGGAGTCTTCCTGAAGGTATTCAGTGAAATAAAAAAAGCCATCGCTTGTCCATAACATGATCTGCATTCCAAAAAAGGCTATCTGTATTCCACAAATGTGATCTCTATTCCAAAATGATCTAATTCCAGAAACATGAGCTGCATTCCAAAAAAGGCATTTCTATTAAAAAAGATCTGTATTCCAAAAAGGCTGTCTGTATTCCCAAAATGTGATCCTTTTCCAGAAACATTGTCTATGTTCCAAAAAAGGCATCTTTATTCCAAAAACATGACCTGCATTCTAAAAGGCTATCTGCATTCCAAAATGGGCATCTCTATTAAAAAAAAAATCTATATTCCAAAAATGTGATGCCCATTCCAAAAGGATCCTGATTCCAAAAACATTTCCTGCATTCCAAAAAGGCTATTTGTATTCCAAAAATGTGATCTCCATTCCAAAATGATCCTGTTCCAGAAACATGGTCTTCATTCCAAAAAAGCCATGATCTACATTCCAAAATGATAAAATTCTATAAACATGGTCTAAAAAAATGTGATCAACGTTCCCATAAAGCCATTTCTGTTCACTTCATTTCAGGTCAGTTTTATTTGTATAGCACTGATATAGCGCTATACAAATTTCAAAAACATGGTCCTGGTTCAAAATATCCTGATCCTGACATTCCAAAAAAGCTATCCCAATTCCAAGGACATGATTTGTGTTCCATAAAAGGCTATCAGTTTCCAAAAATGTGATCCCCATTCCAAATGATCCTGTTCCAGAAATATGGTCTGCCTTCCAAAAAAGGACAAGACAACTTTTTTTGTATAGCCCATTTTTCAATTTGTCTCAAAGGGCTTTACATAACATCATAGCATATCCTCCAGATTTGGCTGCAAAAAGGCTACACTTATTACGAGTACCATTATCAGTACCATTATTATTATTAATAATAAACGAGGCAGAGGAGTGGCTAGTCATCAGGCATACAGAGCAGGAGAGAGCTGAGGAAGTGGAGGGAGAGAGAGAAGCCATAGCTAAGTAAATTTAGTGAATACAGAGGCAATTTTCTAACAAGCTTGTGGACTAAGCTCAGGTTGATGTAGCGGCGTTTAGCGCTATAGAACACAATATAAATTACAAAAAGTTAAAAAATATGTGGAGAGTGTCTAACACAGCAGCAGCAGAGTACTACATGCACAAACACGAAATGACGCATTACGCTCACCGTGAATCGGAGGGGGAGTCTTCCTGAAGGTATTCAGTGAAATAAAAAAAGCCATCGCTTGTCCATAACATGATCTGCATTCCAAAAAAGGCTATCTGTATTCCACAAATGTGATCTCTATTCCAAAATGATCTAATTCCAGAAACATGAGCTGCATTCCAAAAAAAAACATTTCTATAAAAAAAGATCTGTATTCCAAAAAGGCTGTCTGTATTCCCAAAATGTGATCCTTTTCCAGAAACATTGTTTATGTTCCAAAAAAGGCATCTTTATTCCAAAAACATGACCTGCATTCTAAAAGGCTATCTGCATTCCAAAATGGGCATCTCTATTAAAAAAAAAAAAAAAAATCTATATTCCAAAAATGTGATGCCCATTCCAAAAGGATCCAATTCCAAAAACATGATCTGCATTCCAAAAACCCATCTTTTGACATGATCCTGATTCCAAAAACTTTTCCTGCATTCCAAAAAGGCTATTTGTATTCCAAAAATGTGATCTCCATTCCAAAATGATCCTGTTCCAGAAACATGGTCTTCATTCCAAAAAAGCCATCAGTAGTCCAAGAACATGATCTACATTCCAAAATGATAAAATTCTATAAACATGGTCTAATAAAATGTGATCAACGTTCCCATAAAGCCATTTCTGTTCACTTCATTTCAGGTCAGTTTTATTTGTATAGCACTGATATAGCGCTATACAAATTTCAAAAACATGGTCCTGGTTCAAAATATCCTGATCCTGACATTCCAAAAAAGCTATCCCAATTCCAAGGACATGATTTGTGTTCCATAAAAGGCTATCAGGTTCCAAAAATGTGATCCTCATTCCAAATGATCCTGTTCCAGAAATATGGTCTGCCTTCCAAAAAAGGACAAGACAACTTTTTTTGTATAGCCCATTTTTCAATTTGTCTCAAAGGGCTTTACATAACATCATAGCATATCCTCCAGATTTGGCTGCAAAAAGGCTACACTTATTACGAGTACCATTATCAGTACCATTATTATTATTAATAATAAACGAGGCAGAGGAGTGGCTAGTCATCAGGCATACAGAGCAGGAGAGAGCTGAGGAAGTGGAGGGAGAGAGAGAAGCCATAGCTAAGTAAATTTAGTGAATACAGAGGCAATTTTCTAACAAGCTTGTGGACTAAGCTCAGGTTGATGTAGCGGCGTTTAGCGCTATAGAACACAATATAAATTACAAAAAGTTAAAAAATATGTGGAGAGTGTCTAACACAGCAGCAGCAGAGTACTACATGCACAAACACGAAATGACGCATTACGCTCACCGTGAATCGGAGGGGGAGTCTTCCTGAAGGTATTCAGTGAAATAAAAAAAGCCATCGCTTGTCCATAACATGATCTGCATTCCAAAAAAGGCTATCTGTATTCCACAAATGTGATCTCTATTCCAAAATGATCTAATTCCAGAAACATGAGCTGCATTCCAAAAAAGGCATTTCTATTAAAAAAGATCTGTATTCCAAAAAGGCTGTCTGTATTCCCAAAATGTGATCCTTTTCCAGAAACATTGTCTATGTTCCAAAAAAGGCATCTTTATTCCAAAAACATGACCTGCATTCTAAAAGGCTATCTGCATTCCAAAATGGGCATCTCTATTAAAAAAAAATATATATTCCAAAAATGTGATGCCCATTCCAAAAGGATCCAATTCCAAAAACATGATCTGCATTCCAAAAACCCATCTTTTGACATGATCCTGATTCCAAAAACATTTCCTGCATTCCAAAAAGGCTATTTGTATTCCAAAAATGTGATCTCCATTCCAAAATGATCCTGTTCCAGAAACATGGTCTTCATTCCAAAAAAGCCATGATCTACATTCCAAAATGATAAAATTCTATAAACATGGTCTAAAAAAATGTGATCAACGTTCCCATAAAGCCATCTCTGTTTACTTCATTTCAGGTCAGTTTTATTTGTATAGCACTGATATAGCGCTATACAAATTTCAAAAACGTGGTCCTGGTTCCAAAACAAAATATCCTGATCCTGACATTCCAAAAAAGCTATCCCAATTCCAAGGACATGATTTGTGTTCCATAAAAGGCTATCAGTTTCCAAAAATGTGATCCCCATTCCAAATGATCCTGTTCCAGAAATATGGTCTGCCTTCCAAAAAAAGGACAAGACAACTTTTTTTTGTATAGCCCACTTTTCAGTTTGTCTCAAAGGGCTTTACATAACATCATAGCATATCCTCCAGATTTGGGTGTGGGCTTATACAGCTCGAGTGATCGAGTCGATCCACCGCTGCTGCCTCCCGACATGGAGCACCTTAGATCGGTGTCAGAATCACGTCAGGACGGCGGAGAATGAAACCTTCGACCTCCAGCTGCTTCGCGTCCGCAGCTGTCCGCGGTGCTCGCGGTGATCAGCAGACGCAGCGCACAGTGTAAGCGGGTATAAAGATGTTGATTGTTAGCAGTGAACATTTAACAAGTACGAGTATATTAGCGCAGTATCGCTATCAGTGCATACCTGAATATGCACTCTATTGAGAGCCCTCATCTAGTTTTAAATAAATCCTACCTATTCTTTTCTCTTTTGTCTTGTCTTGTCTCTCTTTCTTGAGCAGGGGCGAACATTCGCCAGTGTGTTTATTAAGTCTTCATTGTTTAAAATAGCTACAACACGGGCAAAGATTGTATACACGGGCTGTTGTGGGGCACTGCTGTGAGGTTGATGCTGATGGCATGGCAACGGCCTGGCCTGTAGGCCAAGGTCCACCCCGTTCCCGACTAAAAAGACGGCGAACTTCATCCTCTGAAGTAGTGTATTGGGCAGTTTGAGTCTCCGGGGGATTTTGGCATCCGCCAGTGTGTTTATTAAGTCTTCACTGTTTAAAATAGCTGCAACCAAATTGCGTGCTGGCTGACTCTTTTCTGCTGTCCGCTGCACATAGCTAAAGATACAAGATGGCAGCAATGATGACGTCAGTCAGGTTTCATTCCATATATTCAGAGTTTCATTCAATATATTCAGCGTTTCATTCCATATATTCGAGTTTCATTCAATATATTCAAGGTTCATTCCATGTATTCAAGTTTCATTCAATATATTCAAGGTTCATTCCATATATTCGAGGTTTCATTTCATATATTCAAATAAAAATTTCCTGAACGGCATGCCGTAACATACATATACATATATAAAATGTATATATATCTATATATATATATATATATAAATGATTATGATACAAGGTATTGAGCAGGATGATAGGGCAGCTGGTGGTGGATCCAGACTCTATAGCTCCAGAGGCAGAAACACCTGCAGAAAGCAAGAGGAGGAGAGAGAAGAGTGCGGGGGCAAAGCAGAGAACTACAGGAAAGGAAGATGTTGGATTAGTCACAGGCATTAGTGGGACATGAATGTATACAGGTGAAGAGGGAACGAAAAGTAGACGACATTGGTGACAAAAGAGTTCAGTGAATTGTATCAGATTTCCGAAACAGTGGTTAAATCTAGTGAATTTATTTTACCTTGTGGAGTGACAGGTGCAAGGTTTGGAATATGTTTGAATTCTTAATCTGTATGATGAAAGACATGAAAAATGCTAATACAGTTGAAATAAAAAGAATCACCAACCTTTTCTACTTTTGAAAATGAACTTTAATACATTTTAATGAACAAACAGGTAAGTTTGTTTCCATACAATCTTCTTATTTACGCTGTGATATTATGAGGTAGGCTATCGCAAAAACCAACAGCGCAAAGCTTATGACAACAGCACTCAAAATGACAACATCCCAGTGGTCCAGTCTGGAGCAGCTCTACAAATGAGGAAAAGGAGATCTGTCACTCACTGTCATTTAGGTTCTGTTGTGATGACCATGTTGTGCTGCCACCACTTACTGTTCTCTCTAACACAACAGGTGCTTGTGCTTGATGCACCACACCTTGCTGAAATGGGTAGGGTCGTGGGGCCTCTTCGTGAGTAAGCTGCCAACGTTTAAGGAGGTTATAAGTTAGACATTCCATGGAGATTTTAAAAAACAGTACAATTGCACATGAACACAGGGATGTAAAGATTTATGTTTTACAGGAAAACTGTGGTGTTCAAGATTTTCCAGAGCCACCATCTGGAAAAGGACACGGTCCCCTCTATTTGTTGCCATCATTGTCCTTTCGTGTTGCAGACTCTAAATGAAAGCAAAGGGACAACAGTCATACCATGAACCGTGTGTCAAAGCAATCGCTGAAATTCCACACATTAGTAACAATTTTGGTCAGTCATTTACTGTGCTGTCAGTCTTTGTTCTGGTCCAAAAGGGGTTCCTGTCAATACAAATAAAGGTGAGAGGAGAAATTAAAACAGGAAATACAATATTATGTTGCAAATATTAGGAATTGTCCACTAATTGTGTGGGTTTGTGTTGATTTACAATATTATGGGCTCACAGATGTCTCTACCTTGCTTACATACGAGTCTGAAATGTTCTTCCCTCTGTCTCAAAGTCAGCCTCGAAAAGAAATTTTACATACACAGAGCAGTGTATTTACATTTGGTAGTGTACAGTAAGCACTGTTCATGGGGCAATCCATCCAAATAGTATCTCAGAATACAAAGAGAAAAGACAAACTATGGAAATGTAAATACACAGAGTAATTACAAGTACTGTTCATTTCCATACATGACCAGACATCACACTTAGAAAAGCAGGACATCCATCCCTTGAAAGATTAGACTATATGTATGCACTATTTGGAAGATTTAGAGAAACGGACCCCTTAACTTGGAAGGAATTATCACTTTGTATGCTGATATTGGAAGGCTTATGAGAATGATGTACTTGGAAGCCTTAGGGATTTATATCACATTTATGGACTCACTTGACTGCACTCCTCCAACTTCCAGTAGTAGCCAGTCGTGAATGAACAGAAGCTTCCTGAAACATGTTTTTATATTGTATCATAGAACACTGTCATTGGCTAGTGCAGAGCCAATCACAATAGTGGTGGGCATATTCTGGTTTCGGAATGCATTTAGCATGAAGGTGCATGCTTTTGGATTTTTTGTCCATTAATTATTACAGTACTTCATCTCATTTGCATATTGTGGTTCTGGATTTCGTTTAGTATCAACAATATTTTCTTTGGAACATCTGTGTCATATATGAGGAAACTATCAATGGAATGATAAAAGTTAACAGGTAAGTCACCTCTATAAGTAACAAGTATGCTCCATGAACATGTATTTATTCTTCTTCAACACACATCAGCTCTCAAGTCCTCCAATAGCCATACCGCAAATACCTTGGATAGAGAACTCATGGCAAGATCACAATTTGATCTCATGAAACATCCACTTTGATCATTAGTAAAATAAACACACTTTGTGTAATAGATGTTGTTTTTTTGTTGATTTGGAAAAATGGGAGAATTTTAACTAACAATTTCAACTTTAATCTAAATATGTAGCATAGCTTTAAGTAACACAACATTGGAATGTTTTGTAAGGCAGATGACATTGGTGACCAAAGAGTTCAGTAAATAGCAGTAGATTTCTGAAACAGTGTTAACCACTATCATACTATAGAAAAGCAGGACTTCCATCCCTTGAAAGACTGGACTAAACATATGCACTATTTGGAAGATTTAGAGAAACCCACCCCTTAACTTGGAAGGAATTATCACTTTGTATGCTGATATTGGAAGGCTTATGAGAGTGATGTACTTGGAAGCCTTAGAGATTTATATCATTTTAATGGACTCACTTGACTGCACTCGTCCAACTTCCAGTTGTAGCCCAGTCATGAATGAACAGAAGCTTCCTGAAACATGTTTTTATATTGTATCATAGAACACTGTCATTGGCTAGCGCAAAGCCAATCACAATAGTGGTGGACGTATTCTGGTTTCGGAATGCATTTAGTATGAAGGTGCATGCTTTTGGATTTTTTGTCCATTAATTAGCTATTACAGTACTTCATCTCATTTGCATATTGTGGTTCTGGATTTGATTTAGTATCAACAATATTTTCTTTGGAACACCTGTGTCATATATGAGGAAACTACCAATGGAATGATAAAAGTTAACAGGTAAGTCACCTCTATAAATAACAAGTATGCTCCATGAACATGTATTTATTCTTCTTCAACACATATCTGCTCTCAAGTCCTCCATTAGCCATACCGCAGATGCCTTGGATAGAGCACTCAAGGAAAGATTACACTTTGATTTCATGAAACATCCACTTTGATCATTAGTAAAATAAACACACTTTGTGTAATAGATGTTGTTATTTGTTGATTTGGAAACATGAGAGAATTTTAACTAACAATTTCAACTTTAATCTAAATATGTAGCATAGCTTAAAGTAACACAACACTGGAATGTTTTGTAAGGCAGATGACACTGGTGACCGAAGAGTTCAGTGAATTGCATCAGATTTCTGAAACAGTGGTTAAATGTGATGAATTTACTTTCCCATGTGGAATGACAGGTGCATGGTTTGGAATACATTAGAAGTCTTAATCTGTGTGATGAAAGACCTGAAACATGCTAATACATCTGAAATAAAAAGAATCACAGACCATTCTTGCTTTTGAACATGAACTTTAATACATTTTAATGAACAAACAGGTTAG
>NW_025421236.1:40299-47799 GCF_020382885.2 Scatophagus argus
AATAGTGCATATGTTTAGTCTAATCTTTCAAGGACAAGATAAGACAACTTTATTTGTATAGCCCATTTTTACAAGCAGTTTGTCTCGAAGGGCTTAACATAACATCAGCAACATCCTCTGCCCTTCGACCCTCACATTGACTAAGGAAAAACTCCCAGAAAAACCTTGAAAAAAATGAAAAAATGTAATTGGAAAAACCCTTACCCTTGGAAAAAATGGGAGAAACCTCCAGGTGAGCAACAGAGGAGGGATCCCTCACTCACCCAGGACGGGCAGACATGCAACGAATGGAAGCCCAGCCTTTCTAAGTATGATGTCCGGTCATGTATGGAAATGAACACTTGTACTTGTTATTATGTATTTACAGTTCCACAGTTTGTCTTTTCTCTTTGTATTCTGAGGTATTATTTGGATGGATTGCCCAGGAAAAGCCAAATCCAAATGTACTGGGGAGACTGTAAGCTCACATCCATCATTGGTTTCAAACATTTTTTCTGTGGCTTTGTTTAAACAATTTAATCCAAACCATGCACCTGTCATTCCACATGGTAAGTAAATTCACTGGATTTAACCACTGTTTCAGAAATCTGATACAATCCACATGACGCTTTTGTCACCAATGTCATCTACTCCCTCTTCATCTGTATGCATTCATGTCCCACTAATGCTAATTGCTTTCTGCAGGTGTTTCTGACTCTGCAGCTGTAGAATCTGAATCAGTACAAACCACCAGCTGCCCTATCATCCTGCTCAACACCCTCTGTACTACCATCAATGTTATTGTTTTCATTTCATTATTATCATCGATATTGTCATGTTTTGTAATTACCTCCATTTTGCATCTTGTAAAATTTGCTTTGTTACTCTTTCTTTTCCTCTCTCTCCCTCTCTCTCCTGCTCTCTCTTTCTCCTCTGCTCTCTCTTTCAATCCCACTCTCAACCTAACTGGTCAAGGCAGGTGGCTGTCCATCCTGAATCGCTCGAGTTTTCTGCCTCTTAAAAGGAAGTTTTTCTTGCCATTGTTTTCTTGCCAAGTGCTGCTCATGGTGGGAATAGTTGGGTCTTTCTCTGTATATCATACAGTACAGTCATCATCATCATACAGAGTACAGTCTAGACCTGCTCTACATGTGAAATGCCTTGAGTTAACCTGTGTTATGATTTGGTGCTACATAAATAAAACTGAATTCAATTCCATCTTCAATCTACAGCACAATTCGACCTTTACATGTTAGTGCTCAATTTATCACCTCACCTGCATGTCGCTTTAAACTGCTGTTTGATTAATACATGGAGCAAATGATGCAAAATAAATAAATAAAGTGTCTCCTTCACTCTTTTGCAACCCAAGTTGAGCCTTGACTTCCTGTTCTTTTGGGGGAAGGAATTTTGTGTGTGGTCATTAATAAAGAACGCAGGTCACCACCGCACTAAAGAATTTGGGTCATTGTGTGAACTTTGTCGACTTTGTACTACACACAATTGTAATTTTTTTTAAAAATCACGCAGAAAAGGGGTTATGATAAATAGGATCTGAACCAGTATAATGCAGTATTTTTGATACCAACAACATGTTCCAGTCTCTGTATTACGATGTTGGGGTCATGTTCTTTGAACGCAGAAGCCTTTCATTTGGAATGCAGATATGTTTTGGGAATTTAGGCCATGTTTCTGGAAGATCATTTTGGAAAAAGGATCTATGTTGTGTTACTGTTATTACTACTGTAATTACTTTTTCTTTTGTTTGTTATTTTTACTATGATCCTATTTTTGCTATACACTATTGCTATTACCTGACTTTCTCACCCTCTGTCTCTCTTTCAATCTAACTGGTTGAGGCAGATGGCCGCCAAACCATGAGCCGGGTTCTGCTCAAGATTTCTGCCAGTCTCTTTAAATCAAATTGCAAAAAACACGGTCTAGACCTGTTCCATATGTAAAGTGCCCTGAGATAACTTGTGTTATCATATAGCACTACACAAATGAAACTAACAGAGACAGCTTTTTGGAAATATTGATCACCTTTTTGAAATGCAGACCATGTTTCTGGAACTTTATCATTTTGAATGCAGATCATGATTTTTGGAATAGAAACAGCTTTTTTGGAATGTAGATCAAGTTTTTGGAATAGAGATGGCTTTTTTGGAATGAAGACCATGTTTCTGTTACAGGATTATTTTGGAATACAGATAGCCTTTTTAGAATGCAGATAATGTTTTTAGAATGTAGACCATGATTTGGAATCGGGATATTTTTTGGAACCAAGGTCATGTCAAAAGATGGGTTTTTGGAACGCAGATCATGTTTCTGTAATTGGATCCTTTTGGAATGGAAACCACATTTTTGGACTACAGACAGCCTTTTTGGAATACAGATCGTGTTTTTGGAATACAGATAGCCTTTTTGGAATACAGATAGCCTTTTGAAATGCAGATCGTGTTTTTTGGAATACAGATAGCCTTTTTGGAATACAGATCGCGTTTTTGGAATAGAGATGCCTTTTTTGGAACATAGACCATGTTCCTGGAACAGGATCACATTTTTGGAATACAGAGAGCCTTTTTGGAATACAGATAGCCTTTTTGGAATACAGATCGTGTTTTTGGAATAGAGATGCCTTTTTTGGAACATAGACCATGTTCCTGGAACAGGATCGCATTTTTGGAATACGGAGAGCCTTTTTGGAATACAGATAGCCTTTTTGGAATACAGATCGCGTTTTTGGAATAGAGATGCCTTTTTTGGAACATAGACCATGTTCCTGGAACAGGATCACATTTTTGGAAGACAGAGAGCCTTTTTGGAATACAGATAGCCTTTTTGGAATACAGATCGTGTTTTTGGAATAGAGATGCCTTTTTTGGAACATAGACCATGTTCCTGGAACAGGATCGCATTTTTGGAATACGGAGAGCCTTTTTGGAATACAGATAGCCTTTTTGGAATACAGATCGTGTTTTTGGAATAGAGATGCCTTTTTTGGAACATAGACCATGTTCCTGGAACAGGATCGCATTTTTGGAATACGGAGAGCCTTTTTGGAATACAGATAGCCTTTTTGGAATACAGATCGTGTTTTTGGAATAGAGATGCCTTTTTTGGAACATAGACCATGTTCCTGGAACAGGATTGCATTTTTGGAATACGGAGAGCTTTTTTGGAATACAGATAGCCTTTTTGGAATACAGATCGTGTTTTTGGAATAGAGATGCCTTTTTTGGAACATAGACCATGTTCCTGGAACAGGATCGCATTTTTGGAATACAGAGAGCCTTTTTGGAATACAGATAGCCTTTTTGGAATACAGATCGTGTTTTTGGAATAGAGATGCCTTTTTTGGAACATAGACCATGTTCCTGGAACAGGATCACATTTTTGGAATACAGATAGCCTTTTTGGAATATAGATCATGTTTTTGGAACAGGATCGCATTTTTGGAATATGGATAGCCATTTTGGAATAAAGATTTTTTTAAAGATAGAGATGCCATTTTTGGAATGCAGATCATGTTTCTGGAATTGGATCTTTTTTGGAATAGAAATCACATTTTTTGAATACGGATGGCCATTTTGAAATACAGATCATGTTTCTAGAATGGAGATGTCTTTTTGAAAAATAGACCATGTTTCTGGAACAAGCTCACATTTTTGGAATACAGACTTTTTTGAATACAGATACCCTTTTCGAAATGCAGATCATGTTTCTGAAATTGGATCATTGTTGGAATAGAGATAAGATAAGATGAACTTTATTGATCCTACAGTTGTTATGGTTTGGCATAGTATGTTTTCTGTTGTACTTTTCTTTTTTGTGCTCTCTCTGTTTTCCTTTCTATTTCTGTTTCTTTTGCAGAGCCTGTATGTGGCATGGGGGTGTGGCTGGCTGAGGGACACCTGAGTTCTATCAGTCTTTTCACTCCTCTTTATAAGTCTGGCATTCACTCCTGCTTGCAGGGTTAGGTTTAACCCTAACCCTGCTTGCAGATTATTCCACGCTCTACCTCAGCATGCTGTTCATCAGAGTTACCTGGATTCTCCTGCCGAAGATTTCTTTGTGTCAGCCAGCTCCCTGCCTCCACAGCCTGCTTTTGTGTCTGAATTTAGTTTGTGCAGTTGATTAAAAGAACCTTTTTTCCCCTGTCACCAGTGTGTTTGTCTCTGCTTTAGGGTCCTGGTCTTAAAAGAACTCAGTAGTGGGGAAATTGACTTGTTGTGGCAGCTCACAAGAACAGAAAAGGGGTACAAAAAGCAAAAAGTGTGCAAAAACAGTAAACACAGTACAATATACAGCTATATACAAGTTCTCATAAGGGAGGAAAAGAGAACTAGACCATTGAATTAAATAGTCTAACAGCCGTGGGAATGAAGGACGCGTGGTAGTGCTCCTTCCTACACTGAGAGTGTAGCAGTCTTCCACTGAAGGAGCTGCTCAGAGCCTCCACTGTCTGATGCAGAGGGTGGGAGGTGTTGTCCATGATGGATGTCAGCTTGGCTAACGTCCTCCTCTCACCCACCTCCTCCACAGAGTCCAGTGCGCAGCCCAGGACAGAGCTGGCCCTCCTGACCAGCTTATTTAGTCTCTTTCTGTCCCAGTCCGTGGTGCCTGGTCCCCAACAGACCACAGCGTAGTGAATAGCAGAGGCTACCACAGAGTCATAAAAAGTCTTCAGGCGGGGGCCTGCACACTCCAAAGGACCTCAGTCTCCTCAGAAGGTGGAGGCGATCACATTTTTGGAGTAGAAATAGCTTTTTTGGAATACAGATCATGTTTTGGGAATAGAGATATCTTTTTGGAAAATAGACCATGTTTCTGGAACAAGATCACATTTTTGGAATATAGCCTTTTTTGACTACAGATGCCCTTTTTGGAATCCCATTTTTGGATCTCGATCCAAGATGGCGCCAAGGACGGATGCCCTGGTGTTTTGGTGCGCTCTGTTTTGTCTGTTTTTGTGTAAATATTGTGTGTCCGCATGCTCTTACACCAGAGAAGAGCATCAGATATACCACACCTGTTGACTTACCTCCAGTTTTTTTTAGCATCTTCTTTAGTCAAAGAAGTGAGGCACCGACGTAGAGGAAAGTGAGCTGGTGCACTCGTGTGCCTCCGTAGACGCGGAACGCACACACCGTTAACTGGGATCTTTCTCTCTAATGCATGCTCACTCTGCAACAGAATGGATGAGCTGGCACTGCTGATGAGAAATAACACGGACTTTCCTTCATCTTTGTGTTTTGTGTTTTCACAGAGACGGAGTGTGCAATTTTAATTTTCTGCTGCTATTTATAGGTGTGCTTAATTATGCTTGCATAATGACAATAAAAGACTCTTGTATTTTTGTGGACAGATACTGGACTGCATGCTGCAGCTGGAGGGATTAGGGTGTCTGGAGGTGTCTGTTTTTACATCAACAGTAAAGACAAGAGTCTTTATACAGGTGGGGGTTGTGCTTACAGCCCAACACCGTACAGGACATTTGGCATTTACCAGAGAACACAAAGACTGGCAAATTCGCCACTGGCGCCCTGTTCTCTTCACAGATGAAAGTAGGTTCACACTGAGCACATGTGACAGACGTGACAGAATCTGGAGATGCCATGGAGAAGGTTCTGCTGCCTGCAACAACATCCTCCAGCATGACTGGTTTGGCAGTGGGTCAGAAATGGCATGGGGTGGCATTTCTTTGGGGGCCGCACAGCCCTCCATGCACTCGCCAGAGGTAGCCTGACTGCCATTAGGTACCGAGATGAGATCCCTCAGGAGACCATCCGCCATCTCGCATGCCCAGGCATTGTAGGGAGGTCATACAGGCACGTGGAGGCCACACACTCTACTGAGCCTCATTTTGACTTGTTTTAAGAACATTACATCCAAAGTTGGATCAGTCTGATGTTATGTTAAGCCCTTTGAGACAAACTGCTTGTAAAAATGGGCTATACAAATAAAGTTGACTTGACTTGACTAGTGTGTTTTTCCACTTTAATTTTGAGTGTGACTCCAAATCTAGAACTCAGTGGGTTAATAAATTGATAAATTGATAATTGATAATTTTTGTGTGATTTTGTTGTCAGCACATCCAACTATGTAAAGAACAAAACACTTAGTAAGAATATTTCATTCATACAGATCTAGGATGTGTTATTTAAGTGTTGCCTTTATTTCTTAAGCAGTGTACATCCAATTCACTGTGTATTTTGTTTTTTTTATTTAGCCTTGTGTGTGTGTGGGTGTATGTATGTATGTGAGTTTTGCATGAAGCTGAATAGGAATGTGAATGCCTGATAAATTCACATATACTTATATTTTATACAGCACAAGTTGATGCGCCCCTCAATTTTGTTGTACTTGCACTGTGTAATGGTAATAAAGCTATTCTGTTGGGTTTATGGGAGGTCAAACAGGCCACGTCCAAAAACAGAGAAAGCAATCCAAAACTGGATAACAATTCCAAAGGGCAGAGGCACAGTTGAGAAATACAGAAACACAAACTCCATTCGAAACATGTTAGAATATTTATTCTATAAGGAAAACAAAAAACAACAAAGATGAGGACTGCAGGAAACATTATTATTCTTACTGATAGGGAAAATATTAGAAAAATGGGAACGTCAGCACATGGTGAACATATTGACAGACACATCAGAGTGTAAACAGAGCGTTAGAACATGGTAGGTACACAAAAGGTGAGTGACAAATACATATAAATAAAACCACAGGACAGACAAAGTAGGGAGTCAACCATCAAAACAAACACAAGCTAAATATAAAACATCCACATAAAATAAAATTCTAGAGAAATGTTTTTTTTAGTCCCGCCCATTCCAAACAGTGAATACAGATCTCCATAGATCCTGCTTGCTTTGGCGCCCCCTGATGTCAATCTTGACTCCGACTGGATATTCCCAACAATAGGGACATTTTTCCAAGTTAGCTATTCAGGTCAACTTCAAAGTTTCCCAAACACATGATTTCAGCTGTCTCTGAGAAATTGGCAAACTATTTTTTTTTATTATTCAATTTGGAAAATGTGATGCTGGTCTCTGATTGGCCAGGGCTATTAGATATATAGATAGAGATAGATACTTTTGTGATCCTGAGGGCAATTCAAGCATCCAGTAGCCAATTACAGCAGTGTAGGTTAGACGAAAGTAAGCAAACAAATACCCAAACAAGACCTGTTAGTGGGAAAAATATACTAAACATATTAAATAAACTAACATATGCTACATAAAGTACAATAGAGTGCAGACAAAGCAGGTCAACCAGATTGACTGTATGCATAAAACAAGAGACTAAAGAGCCACGGTGTATAGTGGAAAAAATGTCCAATAAATAAATGTATTATGTAATCTGGAGGAAGTCACCTTCAAAATTTTTGATGGTTGATACCGATGTGGGAGACCAAAACTATCAAAAATGCAAAAGAGCTGAAATAATTGGCAGTTGTCCTATGGTGTTTCCATATTGATTATGTACGAGACAAATTCCAGAAAAAGTAAT
>NW_025421236.1:52799-55299 GCF_020382885.2 Scatophagus argus
GTTCGAATCCCGCCAGGAGCAACCAATTTTATATAAAAAAAAAAAAAAAAAAAAAAAAAAAAAAAAAAAAAACCCATAAGTGCAAGTATTGAGCAAGGCTGGCCAGCAAATAAGGTGGCTGTGTGGAACAGCCGCAGGGCTGTCACCCAGAAGGTCCGGGTTCGAATCTCGCTGGGGGCCACCAACTTTTTTTTAAAAAAAGATGGGTTGCAAAGGAAAAAAAACAAAACGAAAAGCACACCACCAAATGATAAATACAAGTATTAGACATGGCTAGCCAACAAGGTGGGTGGCTGTGTGGAACAGTCCCAGGGCTGCCACCCAGGGGACCGGGGTTCGAATCCCGCTGGGGGCCCCTGGCTTTTGCCAGTGGATTGCACAGGAAAAAAAACAAAAATTAAACCACTAAGATGACAAATACAAGTATTAAGCAGGGTCAGTTAACAAAATAGGTGGCAGTGTGGAACAGCCGCAGGATTGCCACCCAGGGGACCTGGGTTCGAATCCCACTGGGGGCCTGCGACTTTTGCAAATGGGTAGCATGGGGAGAAAAAAAAGGGGGGGGGGTGAAAAGAAAAAGACAAGGGGGTTTGGGGTAAGGAAAAGAGTTAGGGATGTAGGGTTGGGGTTAGGGGTCACAAATTAGGGTAAATGTCAGAAATTAAGGTAGGGTTGGGGTTGGGGAACATAAACTAAGGAAAGATTTGGGAATTAAGGTTAGGGTTAGGGTTAAGGGGCATGGGTTGGGGTTAGGGGTCAGAGGTAAGGTCTGGGGTCGGGATTAGGGATCACAAATTGGGATGGGGTGGAAAACCAAGGGTTGGGGTTAGGGACAGGGGTTAGGGTTGAGGGGCATGGGTTGGGGTTAGGGGTCAGAGGTAAGGTCTGGGGTCGGGATTAGGGATCACAAATTGGGATGGGGTGGAAAACCAAGGGTTGGGGTTAGGGACAGGGGTTAGGGTTAAGGGGCATGGGTTGGGGTTAGGGGTCAGAAGTAAGGTCTGGGGTTGGGATTAGGGATCACAAATTGGGATGGGGTGGAAAACCAAGGGTTGGGGTTAGGGACAGGGATTGGGGTTAGGGGTCCCAGGGTTAAGGTTAGGAATCTGGGATTTAACTTAGGATGAGGGATAATGTTGCGGGGAAAAAAAAAAAAAAAAAAAAAAAAAAAAAAAAAAAAAAAAAAAAAAAAAAAAAAAAAAAAATAAAAATAAAAATAAAAATAAATAAATAAATACATGAATAAATAAGTAAATAAATAAATTATATATATCTATGTATAATATGTATATATGAAAATGTATAAATAAGTAAATAATTGATGCTGGTGGAACTTTATATAATATAAGGCATGCACAAGTAATCAATCATAATTCTTGAAGAAAGTATAAAAACACCAAAATTCATTACCAAGATAATCCAAAGCATGCAGAATAAAATCAATCAAAATTTGAGTTCATAAAATTCCACCAGAGGGAAGTACATAATAAAGACAGTACTCAATACATAATAAATTAAAAATATATGTGTTAGAATAATTCATATTTACCTCCCTATATGTAAAAAAAAAAAAAAAAAAAAAAAAAAAAAAAAAAAAAAAAAAAAAAAAAAAAAAAAAAAAAAAAAAAAAAAAAAAAAATTTTTTGGTTTGCTCCTGGTTTTTAGTGTTGTCTAAAGATTAAAATGTGTTAAGGGATGTCATTCAGTCCTTTGGGAGTAATGGTTCCCAGCCTCTCAATCCAAATTCTCTCCGCTCTCTTTCTTTGCCCAATCGTCCAATGGATGTTGGCTTCTAGGCCTGTGATGATGAGTGAGTCTGGAGAATGCTGCTGAAAATGTGTCACTAAATGGGTAGGGAGTGAATTGAGCCTAATATTCCGGAGGTGTTGTTTAAAACGGGTCAAAAGTGTATGCTGAGTCTCGCCAATGTAATGTTTGTAGCAGATGGTACAAGTGATGATGTATACTATATTACTATGATGCAAGGACAAGGAACCATGGGGTGGAAATGACAATTTACTGTAGGGGTTGGTGATCAATTTTCTATGATGATAGTGGTTGTGTTCCGGGGTTTTGGAGTTATTGCTATGAGAAGTGAACTTAGACTTAACTAGTATACTTTGGAGGTTGGGGTTCCTTCGGTAAGCTGAGATGAGTTTGTGGTTCTGGAGGGGGGGGTGACGCAATTGAACACGAGAAAAATTATTCTTTATTTGTTTATGTAGACCTGTTATACGGTGTGAGAAGGTGGAAATGAAGGGAAGGACATGTCCTGTAGGTGTGTGTGGGAGATTACTGCCAACAGTGTTGTACTTACCGATACTGGTGCAAGTCAATAGACCTCTTTCACCCTGAGGAATGGGTGTCACAGTAGGGCGAAATGGGGAAGTGGGACACATATCGCCGACTGGGTGAGGACAGGCAGAAGGGCAGGAATGGGGTGCTGACTCTAAATTGGATAAGGAACTGGGAGTAGACGGAATGGGGGTGCAAACCTTAG